>NW_011934251.1:270034-285256 GCF_000733215.1 Auxenochlorella protothecoides
CCCCCCCCCCCTTCCGTTTGCTTTGCGCTCTGCCGGCTCGCCCTGCTTGCCGGTTCCTCGCAGTCTTGTATGGAAACAGGAGAATGTGTAGGATGCAGTTGACGCAGCTGTGGAAGTGCACCGCAGCACTTCGACTTGGCTCAGGTCGGGCAGGGCGGCGGGGTGCCATCCACTTCCTCCCCGGCCCACAGCGCGCGCAGCGCGCGCAGCAGCTCTGGCACACCCGTGCCGTCACGGGCCGAGCTGGCCAGGACGGGGAGGTGGGTGCGCTCACGCAGCGCGCACAGTACGAGTGAGGGGCGGGGGAGCAGGTCGACCTTGTTGGCGATCACGATTGAGGGAAGGGCAGCCAGCGCGGGGGAGTAGGCTGCGATCTCCTCCCGCAATAGCTCGAGCTGCCTCCAAGGCCGCAGGCCCTGGGAGCCTGACGGTGGGAGTGGGAGAGTGTTTCAAGAGCGTGCCCTTGACAGTTGGACACGCCGCTTTGAGTATTCTTTTCACGTCCTGGGCCTGGATCCCGGGTGAGGCTCTCAAGCTTCGACCGCTGAGATGGTCAACATCCCGTTCTTCTCATGTCATTCCACCACCCTCAGTCGCGAGAGCTCTTCTCTATCCCCCAACCAGGACGACAACAGCACACCAAGTCGCACCGTGGAGTCCCGCCGAGGCATCCAGGACGTACGCCAGCGCCCGCGTCCGCTCGACATGCTTGAGGAAAGCGTGGCCAAGGCCCCGGTTCTCAGCGGCCCCGGCGATCAGCCCCGGCACGTCGGCGATGACCATGCGCTCGCCCCAGCCGAGATCCACCACCCCCAGCTGCGGCATGAGCGTGGTGAAGGCGTACGACCCCACCTTGGGCCGGGCGGCGGTCAGCGCGCGCAACAGGCTGGACTTGCCGGCGTTGGGCACGCCCACGAGGCCTGTAGGGGAAGATGGGGGCCAAAGGGAGGTGGGCGTGCGGCCCAGGCGCCAGGTGGTACCAGCTGGGTGGAGACAGCAATTACTACGGAGGGTAAGCAGGGCCGCTTTGTTCTCATAGCAACTCACTCCACACAGCAGCAAGTCGACGTACAAGGCAACTCCCCCCCACCTATGTCTGCCAGGATCTTCATCTCCAGCAGCAGTCGATGCCGCTCCCCCGCCGCCCCGGGCGTGGACTCCCTGGGTGCAGGCCTGTGATGGTTGGGGGAGGGTGAGAAGCACCTTTTCTGAAATCACTTGCATGAGACATGCCACACGCCTTCGGATTTAAGTCAGGCCATGGCGCAGTCACGAGTGGAACACCAAGGGATGCCTCGGGCATCAACATCACACCACCGCATGCCCCAGCCCCGCCAGCTCACCTGTTGGGCAGGGAGCGCATCGCGGCGTTGCCCATGCCCCCGCGGCCGCCCCGCGCTACCACCACCTCCTGCCCCTCCTCCACCAGGTCCGCCAGAACCTCAGTGGGGTAGTGCCGGGGACCCCTACGCTTTTCCGCGCCCGCGCTCGGGCCAGCGCCGGGCTGGCCACCAGCCCCTCCCCCAACCTCGTCGTCGAAGCCGTCCCGCCGGTCGGCATCGACAGCGTCGCCGGTGTAGGCGGTGCGCCAGCGTGCGAGCCAGGGGGGGAGCTCCGCCTCCTCCGGCGGCGGCGCGGCCTCCTCCTGTCCGAGATCTGCGGGCTGACGCGGGGCGCGGCGGCGCAGGACCCCGGCCTGGCCCTGAGCGGGCTGCTGTGCCTCCTCGCCCGCGCCATCCATTGCGGAAGGTTCCAGGATGCGGGACACCAGAGTGCCGAGCGGCACCAGGATCGTGGCGTTGTCACCCGCGCCACCATGCTGGACCCGGGAGGACCCGTGGGAGCCAGGCTCGGCCTTGTGCAGCTGGGCCACACCTGCCAGACTCTTCATCCTGCATGAGGTAAGATGGAGGAGGGGAATCGCACCAACTGCAAGCCGACAGCAGGCTGGCAGGAGGGCGGTGGGGCCAGCACCTTTGCGCCCACGCCAGCACTAGGACGATTGAGTACCTGCCACTGGCTCGCACTATGACGTCTCCACCACTGCCGCCGTTGCCGCCGTCTGCGGTGATCTTGCGTCCTGTGATGTTGCCATGAAGGGGAGGATTGGCCAGGTCTGAACTGAAGGTGCTGGCATCGAGATACACATGGCTTTTGAGACTTGGGATCAAGTTAGCGCACCCCTTTGCATGATCTTTGGCCTTGGAGCAACGAATGCTCTAGCTGCACCATCGACCCTGCACCTCACCAGAGTCCTCCCACTATCAGCCTCACATGCCTCACCCCTGTTGCTCTTTTGTATGCAGCTTGAGGATCCGGAGCCTCCACGCCCGGCCTGCGCTGTCACCACCAATCTATCGATGTATCTTTTGTCTGTGCCTGGCTCTTCCTGCTCAGGCTGTACAGTCTGCAGCTGTCTGAAGGGGATGTACGCTGCCCATCGGTGCGCCTTTCGATACTGGCCCGGGCACCACACTGCCCGCAGAGCTGCCGCTAGGGACATTGGTCGATGGACTCGTTTTCAAATGCTTAAGAATAGGTCATCCGGATCTGGTGAATTTAAATCATCGTACACCGCAGAAAGGGACGTGTTGCTGGGTCACGGTGAAGGCCATGCCGGTAAAGTGCAGACCCTTTGGGCGCAGTTATCCAGGAGTTGATCACATGCAAGGATGCCCACTGATGGTATTTCTCCCCTGCACTACTGATGCAATCTCACTTGTCATGTGTATCTCCTGTGGCTGCCCTGTTTCGACGGGATTCTCGCAGCTCGCGCGCCCTGGCCTCATGCGCTCGCTATTGTCTGATCGGCGAAGAATTGGTCTAGAATGCCGAGAAATTCCCAAAAATATCACATTGTATACGTATTATGTCTTTATATGATCGAACGACTATGTAAGATTGGTATTTTCCTCCTCGGGCGAGTTGACAGTATTGCCATGGCCCATTCATAGTGACCCACCCACCCCTCCTCCTCATTAGATGTGGCGATGAGAGGCATAGCCTCGCTATCGCACGCGCCTGCTCTGTCCATCGCAGCACGCCGGGCCCTGAGCACCACCGTCGAGCCCGGTCCCAGGCGGTTGGTGAGTAGAGTGTAGGGCTCTTGGATTTGCCATGGGTCGCTGGCCTGACCCCCTAGCTGCGCTGCCCCCCATGCTGCCCACACGCCTGACCCAACCACGGTGCACCACTGCAAGTGCAGGTGAGGGACTTCATCCATGACTCCCTCTACCACCCCACGGAGGGCTACTTCAGCAAGGGCCCCTCGGTGGGCACCCCCCCCGCGCCCATCGACTTTGCTTCCCTGGGCAACGAGCTGGCCTACTTCAACCGCGTGCAGGCGCTGTACACTTCCCTCCAGGTCTCTTGGCTGACGCCCGTGGAGATCTTCCAGCCCCACTACGGCGCCGCCGTCGCCGAGTGCGTGGCCGCGCGCTGGCGCGGCGCCGGCGCGCCGGGCGGCCTGCGCATCTTCGAGATCGGCGGCGGCACGGGGACCCTGGCCCAGAATGTGCTGGTGCGTGGATGGGGTGAGGCTGGGGACTGCATCAGCCTGGGGGGTGCAGTGCGTGTGCCTTTGTGTCGAGTACGGCTCTCTGCGTCCCCCCGCCGCTCAGTCACAGGGCCCTCTCGGCTGCCCCTTGCGGGGGGGGGGACATGCACTTGGCGCCCATCGATTTGAGACTTGCCAACTCTTCCAACCTCCATCCTCTCGAGGCCTGCCTCCTCTTCCAACCTCCACCCTCATCAAACCCCCAGGACCACCTGCGGGCCAACCACCCCTCCATCTACGCCGACTGCCGGTACTCCATCGTGGAGATCAGCGCCGCGCTGGCCGCCACGCAGGCGGCACGCCTGGGCGCCGACTCCGGCCACGCCCGGCGCTTCGACGTGCAGCGGCGGGACGCCACGCGCGCCGACGACTGGCCTGCGCACCCTGGCCCCTGCTTCGTGCTGGCCATGGAGGTGCTGGACAACCTGGCGCACGACCTGGTGACGCGGCGCGGCGGCGCCACCTGGCGCCAGGTCAGCGTCGAGGGGGGGGCGGACGGCGACGCAGCGTCACCGCCGCGCGAGGTGGAGGGCGAGGTCGCCGACGAGCACGTGGCGCGCGCGCTGGCGGCCTGGCTTCACGCGGCGCCGCCGCCGCGGCGCGGCCTCGTCCGGCGCGCGGCCGCGCGGCTGCTGCCGGCCGCGCTGGCGCCGCGCGAGGCCGCCTTCCTGCCCACCGCCGCGCTGCGCCTGCTGGATACGCTGCACGCCATGCTGCCGGGGCACGCCCTGCTGGCAGCCGACTTCGACTCGCTGCCAGAGGTCAGCATCCGCGGCGTCAACGCCCCCCTGGTCGCCACCACCGTGAGTCGGGCGGCTGGCCCCGCCCACCCCGGGGGGGGGGGCGCGCAAAGATGCCCGGCCTGACTGAGGTGGCGCCGCCGGTCTATCCAGGGTCGACCAGGCACTTCATCTCTCCCCCGCCCGCTTCTTCCCCTTTGCCTCGCCGTGAATGCCTCTCGCCTTCCAAGCCCCGCTCAATCCCCAAACCCCCCCGGCTCACACAGGAGAAGGGGAGCACGCGCGACCACGGCACCTACCTCGTCCCGCGCGGCACCGCAGACATCTTCTTCCCCACCGACTTCCGGCTGCTGGCGGAGCTGCATGCCGAGGCGGGGTGCGGCGCCGCCAGACCCCGGCCCACCTGCAGCAGCTCCGTCAAGACCGCGGAGTTCATGGGCATCTGGGCGGCGCCGGGGGCGACGCGCACGCGCTCTGGGTACGAGCCGCTGCTGTCCGACTACAGCAACACCTCCGTGTTCCTGGGGGGCTGCCCGGAGCTCTGCGACCCGCCGCTTGGCGAGAGGGTGTAACAGTCAGGCAGCGCGGCAGGAGAGGGAGCGTAGATCCAGGACTCCTTTGTGTGGGGGGGTGCGCTTCTGCCCAGGGAGCGAGCTGGGCATTCAGAGGAGGGGCAGGGCATCAGAAAGCAGGGCATCACTTGGCTGCCTGCATGAGGGTGATGTTGTCGCCCTTGAGCAGAATGCGGCCCAGCGGCTTGCGCGTCTGCCGCTTCACGGAAACCTCCTCGCCCTCGTCCAGCACGAGGTTCATGTATTCATCAAAGCCCTGCGCGGGGGAGGGACGGAGGGCGTGTGTGAAAAGGATGGGAAAGATTCCTCTTGGCAGCACCCAGGGCATGGGATAGTGGCTGCAGGGACATGCAGCTCCCTCCCAGGCGTGCCGGGCTGCGGGTGTGCCAACGTTGCAGCGCTCACAACAGCCACGCTCCACACCATCGATCCTGCAGGAAGCACCCATTCCATCAGAAACAACCATCCCCACTCACGATGATGCGGCCCTCGATGCGCAGGTCGTTGTGGTCGTACAGCCATATTTGGACCTTCTGCCGACTTTGCAAAAACCTGAAAATCAGGTTCTGGAGGTGGGGGCAGAGGGCAGCCGGAGTAGGACGGGGCGCTGTATGGGGCATGATGTAGCACCCGTAGACCCAGCCTGCGCAAGCAGACCCCGTTGTCCGACAGGGCTGCAGCCACCATCACCAACACTCACAATGGGCTGTGTCATGATCCTCTTGACTTTCGGCGCCATGTTGGCAAAATTTTCGACTGCTAAGGCCCAAGAGGGAAGCGAGGCTCAGCCTCTCCGGGTGTGCAGGGCTCGAGCTGCACGAGCTCCGCTGCGATGCCTTCCGTGGCCTGGGTGGATAGTGGTCGGACACAGGCTGTCGGCAGCACCTCAACAGGGTGAGTGGAGCTGACTGTTTCAAGAGGATCAAGACTTCCCGTCGCAGTGGTGACCCAAGCACCAACATGCAGCACACTCGGGTGGCAGAACGCCCATCACGGGAGGAAAGCTGGATCCCCTACAAGCCACGAGCCTGCAAAGTATTTCTAGCTCTGCAGACCTTCATAGATGGCATTTTTCAAAGCAATTGCAGTGTATCCACCAAAAACTTGAAAGGTTTGGGAGCTGAACAGCTTGGTGGTGCGCGCCATCACAAGTCAATCATGCCATCATTCCGTGACAACTCCTCCCATGTCGGCATCTTGTGCGCTTGAGCGCCACTTCCTGTCTTCTTTCCACCCTTCAGCCAACGCTCCCAAGACTAAGGTGCATCATTACGAGGGGAGAGGGGGGCGATTTACTTGTTTATGCTTCCCCATGTCAGCAGGCCATGGCTACCGGAGTCCCCAAAGTTCTTGCACAATAAAACCCGGCATCATCCTCATTACACCCCGCTCCCCACCTTGCGATGTTTGAGGTAGAGGTACAGCGCGGCCCGGGCGTCATCCACTGGGGAGTGCTCCCCATCCTGAATGCTCAGTCCTAGCTCCTCAGCAGACAGCTGCTTGAGGGACCGCGACTTGTACCTCCCCCCTTGTGCCTATTCGGAGGTGGCAGCCAAACGCATCATTCATGAGTGAAAAAGGGAGTGGGACCAGGCCAACTCTCAGCCTCTTGACAACAATGTCAAGCAATGATGATAGCCTGGGTCCGGAAGGGCTCACCTGCTGGAACATGAAGGGCGGGTATCTGGCCGTGTCCCGCGACCCTGTCGCTGGATGGCTCATCTCGAGCGCCTGTGGACGCCAGAAGGGAGAGGGAGGTGGACCTTGGGAAAGAGGCAGTGGCAATTGCCCAGGAGTCAGCATAGCACACCAAACGGTTCCATACCCATCACATATGCCTGCACTGCTTCACGCACCATTCAAATCCACTGCTGATGCCCTCATACAAACAGGCTCTGCAGCCCCCACTGGCACGCTGCAATCCTCGCCCATAGGCCCGGCCCGGCCTCACCTCCAGATCGTTGTGCAGCGCGTGGCCGACCAGGACCCTGCCTGTCACCAGGTCTTTGACCCAGGCCTGCACAACCTCCCGGGGCCAAGCCTGGTCCAGATCTTTGGGTCGGATGCCTGGCAAGGGGAAAGGTATTGCAGCAGAGCGACTCAGCACGTCAATCATGGTAGCAGGTACTTGCAGAATGCATCACTTGTTCCTGACCACGTGCATGCCTAGCCATGCCCCTCCACCCACCGCTGAACTTGGTGCGGTAGTCGGTGACCCGCTCCTTCTGCTGCACATGGACATCCAGCAGGATGCCGCCTTCAGCATTCACGATACACACCCTGGGGTGATTTGAGGCATTCCCATCTGACTGTTGGGGATGAGAACGCAGCGCTCGCGGCAAGGGAGGGACACAGGCAGTCTCCTTCCGTCCAGAAGCTTTGATACACTTGCCCAGCAGCGGAGTGGAGCGGAGAAGGTAGGAACCCCGCTCGCACCTTGCCAGGGAGGACCTCTCCCCGTCGGGCCCGACGCCCACCATCTCGCAGTCCAGAGCCAGCACGGCCGTGACGGGGTTCGTGCGGGAAGAGGGGGTGACGCCCCGGCCGCTGTTTGTACCTGCACCCGGCGTTGTGTCCGTCGCTGGCAGTCTGTTCGCTCTCGGCTTCTTCTTGGTCGTAGCCAGCACGGCCTTGAGTGCAGCCCAGTTGGGGGCTGCCACAATGGCACCGGAGGCAGAGGCCTTGGGGGCCGGCGGCACCACCGTCGCCGGCAGCGACTGCACTACCTGTTGTGCTGGTGGGGCTGCTGCCTTCGGGCCCTTTCTCCGCCGCTTTTCAGGGGGTGCTGTCGCGTGTGGGGCTTCTGTCTTTCCAGCAGTGTGGACTTGCGCCCCATGAGTGGTGGGGCGTGGAGTGTCCGAGCTTCCGCGAGGTGCTGGGGCACACCCATCGGCTGCCTTAGTGTGCACAGGCTGCTTGCCGACCGGGGAAGGGCCAGCTACATCAAGGGCGCCCACCTGCGGCGCGACAGGTGCTGCTACTGCTGGTTTGAATTTATTGCCTTTGACGTGAGGCATGCTGGTGGGTGCGATGCCTCGTGCACCGGGAACGCACCGAGACCAGTGCTCAACTAGTTGCCGCCCGTGACGCAACAAGTCACTTTGGGAGGCAGGCCGCTCGTAACGATACTTGAAGCAGTTCGAGGTTGATGTTTTGAGTTAGTATACATAAACTGTATTGCGTCTGCTTTGTGCGCTCGAGTTGGGGCCGATGGGCAAGTGGTCATGCGCCCAAACGCGCCGGCGCCCTGGCACCTAGGGATCTCCCTTAGTGGGGTGCATGCTGCACTAGGAACAGAGTTGCCCTGTAGGCATAATCAAAAGTGATGCTAGATACTATCCAAGATCCATGGAGGCCAGTATAGGTCGATCTTATGCGTGCATCTTGGTTCGGAGATGCTGCCCATGGTGGTATTCGCATGCTGACCCTATCGCATGTGCAAACAAGACCCAATCCCCATCACGCCCTCCGTTCTCCTCATTGATCGAGCTTGACGAGTCCTCCACATGGGTGCTTTGTGAATGCAGCACACACCTGTGATCGTTCAAAATTCGATCATCAGTGGACCCCACGTGCCTCCCCCTCCCACACACATTCAGTGTGGGTTCGATCCGAGGGTGAATGGCACGAGGACTTTTCGCCCATGCCTTAAGAGTGTGGTCGCGGGGTCTAGAGGAGCTTGAGTTCCTAGGATCCAATTTACACACGCCTATTCGCATTTTTAAAGTGTCGGCAGCATGAGGGAAGAGATGACCCCCGGCTCAGCACCTCCGGCTCTGCCTGGCCGTGCGCCCAAAGCCCCGGGTGACCTCCTGCTGACCCTTTGTCGCTTCTTCAACATGGTGACCATAATCTGCAGTCTGGTGTGTGCCGCCGCTTTCGGCATGGCCATCGCAGTGCGGGTGCACGCGCCAGACAAGGTGAGAGCCGGGTTAACTACCCTGAGCCAGGGCAGGTCGCCCTGAACGTTTGCCATATATCGACAGCTTCCCTCCGTCTTAAGCCGACACTCAATTTCATTTACAGGACATCTACTACCTCTCGGGCCAAGCGGTACGCGTGTACGGCTTGCTGACGGCCATCCTGGTGGTATTTGTGGAGCTAGAGGTGGCCGCCCTGGCTGCCTGGTGGCCCCTCCTGGAGATCTGGATAGGCCGGGCGATGCTGCAGAGCTTCGTAGGAGTTCTCACGTACAGGTGTGGTAGGGAGGCTGAGGACAGGCTCGTGTTATCATGCAGGTGCATCACTGGTGGTCAAGGTGTCTTGGTGAAGGTGCAGAATATGCAACACATCGAGAGTCAATCCGGTCAAGGTCCACCCAATTCGATTTGCAAGCCTCTGCTAGACCCTACCTCTCACCCTCCCTCCCCGCTTTGCATGTGCAGGGAGGCCCTCCCCCGTGGCGACACCGACTTCCACCGCAGCCTGGCGCTGTACCGCGGCATCGCCAGCGTCGCCCTCCTGGTATGCTCGGGGGTGTATGCCGTGGGCTGGATAAGCTGCCTAGGTACCATCAAACACAGTGAGTTATGTTTATACATAATGTTATACCTTGTTTTTAGCGATGAGGGGGAATTTGTTGCCGGGTCAGGACTGGGGTGCATTGCCAGAATGCTTTGCATCCATACCATGGTGTTGATCCTGGTCTGCTTTGGATTCCCGAGATAAATGCATCCAGGCCACCGCGTAAACCTTCCTTTGTTCTACCATTCCAGTCCGGACACGTCGCGACCAGCGACTACGGAAGGCACAGGCAGAGTACGAGGCCCTGGAGAGGCGGAGGGCCGAGCTGCAGCGGCTCCTGGTGACTGAGCCCGCCATCTGAAGCTTGGACTTTGTGACCATGGTGGTGATGGTTCCAGCATCCCATTCCCGTCCCCTTGAATCCCTCTGTATGGCAATGATATGCGGTCTGGCACCCAAGCGATGCAGTGTGACGGGTCGCTTGCTCTATTTAACATTTGTGCAATGCAATGTCTCTGTACACCAAGAAGTGATGGCAATCAGGTACATGTACAAAAATGCGTGTGGAATGAAGGCCCTTGGTGGCAATGTACAAGCTCTGCATGTTATATTCTCCCGTAAAAGAAAGAAACTGTCACTCGCTGGGCTTGGCGTGTGGTCTTTGGGTGGATCGCGCCTCGGCCTGTCCTAACTGGGAGGGCGCGCTCAATTGGACTCCTGGCCATCCACATTGTACTACGGCCTATGGTCGACCTGCACATAAAAATTCCATCTTTAAAACCAAATGTAATATAGGGAAGCGTCGCATGCCGCAGCAGTCCCCGCGATGAATAACCTGCAGACGCTGGGGCTCACCCAGGGCCGAGCGGTAGAAGGGGCCTCTGTTGCGCACGTGTGCAGGGATGAGGACAGGGACAGGCTACTCCTGTGGATGCAAGATGGCAGCTTCCACTGGTACTGCCCCAGTACCTCACAGGTGGATGCCCGGGATGAGTGTCTGTGAGGGAAGGCTATCAGTGCACCGGTCATGGAGGATGTTGAGCTCCATGACCGAGAGCTTCGTCTCGCGGCGTCCCTCGCAGCGCCAGGAGCTCGGCAGGGTAGACACGCCATGCAATGGCGTCACGGCGTTCCTCTGGACGCCAGAGGCGGATGGAGTGCTGGTGGGCACCCGGGGCGGGGACCTCCTGCTCATCACCTTCCCACCGGGGGCGGGCCCCAGCGTGGAGGAGATTGGGTACGTCGAGGGCGGGGTGAAAGGCGCGGCGTGGAGCCCCGACGGCATGCGCCTGGTCCTTGTCAGCGGCAATGGACAGCTGCTCATCATGTCAGAGGTGCGATCAGATGCTGGCTACGTCATGGGAAACTGGGGTCGCTCCATGGAGGATTGAGGCTGACCAGCGCCATCTGTGCGTGCACACAACTTCTTCGAGTATGGACAGGCTTTTTGTGACCAGGTGTACCACCTGGACCCAGAGTGGTTCACAGCGAATTGTGTGGCCCCTTTTCCTAGTGTGACAACGTCACCAGGTGACAACCAGCCCCCCTCATTCCCACTCGTCCTGCATCCATGCCCTCCAAACCTCCACGCCGCCAGGACTGGAATCCCCTGCTGGAGGCCGCCATCGACCATGGGCAACCCATCGGCTCTGCCAGCGTGGAGTGGAGGGCTGATGGGGCCTGCTTCGCCACGGCCACTGCGGGCGGCCCCTCCGACACCCATGCCCTCTGCATCTGGGACGGCGTGAGTGGGGAGGTGACGGCGCGGGGCGAGGCGGCACCGGGGCTCACCCAGCTGCTGAGCTGGCAGCCCAACGGCCGCCACCTGTACACCGTGCAGCGGCTGGGTGCAGTGGCAGCCGGCAGCGAGGCGCCCGCCGCTGCGGCCCGCCCGCTGGAGAGCCACGTCGCGGCTTGGAAGCGCGAGGCGCGAAGACGCGAGGCCGCCGCGGCCGCCGCGGCCGCCGAGCAAGGGCCGGCGCGCCCCACCCACCGCGTGGTCCTGTGGGAGCGCAACGGGCTCCAGCACGGCGGCTTCGACCTGGTGGCGCCGGGCGGGGAAGGCGCTGTGGTCACGGGGCTGGGCTGGAGCCCCGGCTCGGAGGTGCTGGCCGTGGCATGCAGCCAGGAAGACGGAAGCGGCACCACGAGCGCCGCGCTGCAGCTCTGGACGCGCAGCAACTGGCACTGGTACTGCAAGGGCGAGCGCAGGTTCGAGGGGTGCGGCGCGCTGCGCGCGCTGTGGGGCGGCGCCGCCGCCAGTCTGACGCTCGACGTCGTTGCTACCTCCAGCGACGTTACCAGGGTGAGTCGGCGGTGTTGTCCATGAGTCGGGGAGCAGGGGGATGTGTTTGGTCGTGAAGTGGTGAGCGCTGGTGTGCACCGCACATGATCGCCTTCGCCCTGCGCCCCACCAGGAGCCCACCTCCTGCCCCTCCCCCTTTTCCTCAATTCTCAAATTCACAGCTCGAATTAAGCCAGCTGGAGGACGTCAGCCGGCTGGGCACGGCGGCGGTGCTGGACGGGCGGCGGCTGGCGCTGACGCCGCTGCGCCGCGCGGTGGTGCCGCCGCCACTGGCCGCCGCCTCGCTCCTCCTGCCCTGCCCCGCGCTGTGCTGCGCGCTGCGCGCCGCGCCGGGGGAGCCCGAGACGCTGGCCGCCTGCCTGGCCGACGGCCGCCTGGCCCTGAGCCGGGCTCCATGCGACGACGCCTGGGAGGGCGAGGCGCGGCCGCCGCAGCTCCTCCTCCCCTGCCTGGGCGCGGGCGAGGCGGCGCGGCTGAAGCGCGCGGTGTGGACCGATGCGACCCGCCTCGTCCTGGTGCTGGCGGGCGAGAGGGAAGCTGGTCGCGATGGCCAGGGAGACGGCGGCGCCCTGCACGACGCAGGCCTGGACCTGGAGATTCGTTGGGGCGGCGAGCAGCTCGGCGGGGCCGGCCTGCGGGCCCGCGGCGCCTTCGAGTTCCCAGGCCGCGTGCTGACCGCGCAAGGCCCCGTCTTCCAGCTGGCCTGCGGCGGCGTGGTCACGCTCCGCCGCGACTCGGCTGGCGCTGGCAGTGATGGGACTGGCAATGCCTGCGGTGACAGCAGCGCGACCGACGGCGTGCGCCTGGACCCCGGCCCCGCCTTCAAGGCGCCCTGCCCCGTCATGGCCGTGCTGCCCGAGGCCAGGCCGCATGCCACCCCGTTGGCGCTGTACGGCGTGTCGCGGCGCGGGGAGCTATGGTGTGCGGGGGCGGCCCGCCCGGTCGCCGAGGGCGTGACCTCGCTGGCCCTACGCCCCGGTGGTTCCGGTGCGTGTGACTCCCCACCCCCCCTTGCGCCCTGGCTGCTCTTCACCGGCCGCGACGGCCGGCTGCACACGCGGCGGGCATCGGTGCCGGGGAACACAGCCGCGCCCGAGGCATCGGCCCCTGCACCACCAGCGCTGGCGGCGCGCGCTGTGGAGGCCGGGGCGCGTCTGGTGGCGGCCCCCCCCGGGTCGCACTGCGCAGTGCTGTGCCTGCCGCGCGGCAACCTGGAGGCGGTGTGCCCACGCGCGCTGGTGCTGGCCTCGCTGGCAGCCTCGCTGGCGGCCGGCGACGTCGCCGCAGCCTGGGCCCTGGCCACGCAGCAGCGCGTCGACCTCAACCTGCTGGTCGACGCGCGCTGGCCGCGCGTGCTGCATGACGCGCCGCGCTTTCTCGCCGCGCTGGGCGAGGACCAGGCCGTGGCGGACCTGCTGTCCGCGCTGCGGCCAGGCTCTGTGCTGGCGCCAGGCGGCGTCTACGCTGGCGCCGAGGGTTTTGGGGGGGATGGCGGCGATGGGGAGGGTCTGAGGCAGGGTCACGACGGCGGCGCATACGGGCTTGAGGGCCCACCGCCGTCGTCTCGAGCCGACGCCCAGACCGACGAAAAGGTCACGAAAGTCTGCGCGGCCTTCCGGGACGCCATCCTGGCCGGCCCGGGCCGCGCCTTCCTCCGCTCCCTGCTGGTCAGCCACTCGCGGTGCGGTGACCTGGAGGGCGCCATGCGCCTGCTCCGTCAGGTCAAGGACGCCGCCATGGAGGTGGGTAGTGGATGATCATGAGTTGAGGTGAGCGTTGTTGGTAAGTCGGGATGACCCAGCATCCTTCTACGAAGATTGGTGATCAAGATGAACGCGGCTGTGCCGTCCACACGCCTGCAGGAGGATGGAGTGACACTGGAAGGCCCCAGCCCCACACCAGGCAACCAGCTGCCCCGGCCGCCCAGCGCGGAGGACGGCCTGCGCCACCTGCTGCTGACCAGCAGCGCCGATGAGCTTTACGCCACGGCGCTGGGCATGTACGAGCTGGACCTGGCCTACATGGTGATCGCTCACAGCCAGAAGGACCCAGGGGAGTACCTGCAGGAGCTGGGGCGGTTTGCTGCGGAGCGCGACGTGGTGCTCCGGCGCGTCGCCATCGACCGCCACCTGCGCCAGCACGAGGCCGCGCTGCGCGGCCTGCTGGAGGCGGGGCCGGCGCACTTTGGCGCCGCGCTGCAGCTGGCGGCGCAGCATGGCCTGCTGCGCAAGATGCTGCATCTGTGCCGAGGTGGGCAGGATTGCTGTTTTATGCTTGAGGGGGGAGGGAAAGAGGGGTCGAGGGTGGGTCTGACAGGGGTCACTCCCCTGCTGCCCGATGCGCAGCGGCGTCGAGATTGGCCCAGGCGCCCAGCCGGGCACCATCAGAAGGAACGATGGCGCCTTTGTCCATGGTCAGGCCCGAAACCCCTCCAACTCCCCTCCTTCCCTCACTCGACCTCCCAGACGACCAGGAGCAGCGGCGAGCGGTGCTCCGCGCCTACGCAGAGTCCCTGGAGACCAGGGGTCTGTATGAGGACGCGGGCCTGGCGTTCGTTACGGCGGGGCTGATGCGCGAGGCGCTGGCGGCCTACCGCGGCGGGCTCCACTGGCGCCCCGCCCTCACTCTGGCCGGTGGGTGAAGGGGGGGAGGAACCTGGTATGGGGGTTTATGGGCTGCTGTTGGCTGAGGGACCTTGGGACAGGATTTGAGTCCTGTGCACGTGCAGAGACAAGGCGGTGCTGAATCGGCAGGCAGGCATCACCGATGTCTCCCCGCGGAGATCTTCGCGGCTTGGAGCCGCATCCGGCCCTGCGCAAGGCTCATTCACAGAGCGATCGCTGCCTCACCCTGCCAACCACCGTGCATCACAACAACCACCTCCAAGGCAAGCTGGGCCTACGGGTTGAGGGCGTGCGGGAGCTGGCCATGGAACTGGCGGACGAGCTGGTGTCGGCATCGCGCCCCGCGGAGGCCGCCGCGGTGCGGCTGGAGTACTGTCGCGACGTGGACGCGGCCGCCGCGCTGCTGGCGGCGGCCAGGGAGTGGCGCGAGGGCGCGCGCGTCGCCGCCTCCCACGCCCGCCCCGACCTGCTGGACCGGGTGCTGGCCCCCGCGGCCGCCGCGCGCGCAGCGGAGGTGTTTGAGGACGTGCGGGAGAGCGCGGCGCGCGTGGCCAAGTACGCGGCGCGCCTGGAGCACCTGGCGGCGCGGCGGCGGGACCTGGCGGCTGCCCTTGCGGCGGCCGAGGCGGAGCGGGGGCAGGAGGGGGGGGATGATCGGGACGGATCCGACGCGGGGCGCGGGCCCGGGTCCGACGCCGGCGACGACGCGGCGTCGGAGGCCAGCGGTGTGACCGAGCTGAGCGCGTATACTGACGCCAGCCTGGCGCCCAGCTCGCAGAGCACGCGCAGCGGGCACAGCAGCGCGTCCACACTGGGCGGCAAACGCAGGCAGAGCGCCAAATCGAAGCGCAAGGCGTCCAGCCTGCGCGTGCGCCAAGGCAGCCCCGAGGAGGAGGACCAGCTGGCCAACCACCTGCTGTCGCAGGCGCCCAGCGCCGCCTTCTGCGCCGAGGGGTTGGGG
>NW_011934251.1:286071-300576 GCF_000733215.1 Auxenochlorella protothecoides
GTGTGTGGGGGGGGGGGGGGGTTTTGAGCGGAAAAGGGTTTTCCTGGGAGTATGCGGGCTCTTGAGAAATGGCGGGGTTGGTGGGCGATGCCCTGCCAAGAGAAAGACCGGGGCCTCCTGGTGGCCTGTTGTGCGGCTGTTGCTGGGGGAGTGAGTGCCCTTGCGGGGGATTCCGAGGCTGAGCGGCTGTAGGACCTCCTGCAGTGGCCATAGACCTTGCTGCTCCGGAGCAGATCGCTCCCTGACTCGTTCATGCTTTCCCATTGTTGCACTCGCTACACCCCCCTGCATTCACGCCTGGCCAGCTCGTCTTCTGACTCCCTCTGATCATTGCAGATGGGCCAGCTCGCCGAGTTCCTGGTGCTGCTGGGTCATGAGTCCGATGCCCGGCGGCTGCAGCAGGCGGTGGGAGAGCTGGTGGCGGCCTGCGCCGCCACCGGCGCCGCCATCCTCGCCTCGCCCCCGCCGGGCATGCTGGCCGAAGGCGGACAGGGGCCCAGCCCGCAGCTGGCGCTGCGCGTGGCAGCCGCCGAGGCCGAGGCCAAAAGCGTGACGTGGAAGTGGGACGTCCTTCGAGCCGTCTGATGCACTGCACTTGACTGGTCCCAGAAGACACACAGTGATTTCAAATTCAGGATAGAGAAAGGGAGGTTTGGCAGGAAACATGTATTGCAGCGCCCAGTGGGCTCATTTAGGTGATGGGCGCTGGGCCCTACGATGCTTTATTGGACATAAGCGCGTCGCATACGCGTGGCTGTGCAGCAGGTCTCAGTTCTGGCCAGGGAGCCCTGCAGCAGCTAGGTCCCAACAGTCATCCTGTCAGGGGGATGGTGGCCACCAGCTCCCAGTTCTTCAGGCTCTTGTCCTCTGTGGGCGTGCGCCACAGCGACATGCTGTCTACCAGGAACCCGGTGCCCACGCCGGGGTCACCTTTTTGTAGGAAAATGCTGTCCAGCAGGCCAGGGAAGATCCTGGCCTGCGCTTCTTGGGCCACAGCCTCCCTGCAAAGGTGTGAAGCTTGTGGACATCTGACATTCCCATAAAAAAGCATTGAGTCAGCACTCTGGTGGTAACGAGCCTGGAGGGTACTGATAGGGCTGGCCCACAAAACACCAGACCCACACCGGGTGCCCACCGCTGTTCTTGGGTGATGTCTGCATACAGGAGGGACAGGTGTGGCATGTAGACCTCGTCTGGGTCCTTTCCGTAGCTGGACCGGGCTTCTTGTGCCGCTTGCATGACTGCCGGCGTCTCCTGGCATTTAATGAACACACACTGGAAGAAAGAAGTGCCGGCCTTAACTTTATCAAACTTGATCACGTAGGGCTGCAAGGTGGTGGTGGGTCATCTGGGATGTTGGTATCTCCTGCGTGATAGATTGCTGGCAACAAGTGGCGCTCGGCCACTATTACACATGAACGCCTGAAATCGCAGGATGTTGTGCCGCGCCAGGCCCAGAACTATCAACATCTCTATACCATGGCAGTCCTTCCAGCCTCCCACCTTGAGCTGGGCCCCTAGCCTGTCGGCTCGCTCCAGGACATCATCCTCGGTGCCCTCGATGCCCCCTAGCAGGGTAACATGGGGAGCAAAGCTGGGAGCCCCCGCAATCCGGTTGGCCTGGGCATTGATCTCTCTCTGGAGACGCTCATTGTATGGATGCTCTGCGTCGCGAAATGGGCCGTGACAGGGAGTGACTTGAGGCTGGAGTGGTCAGGGTGGTCGTGACTGTCGGCTGGTGGCAGACAGGGACCCACCTGGAGCCCCGTCATGGGGCATGAGCCACAGGGAGAAGGACTCCACTGCATTGGGCGTCATTCCAGGGCGACGCCTGAACTGGCTGGTGGCTCCTAGGCGCCCACGCATTGGAGTATGGGTACTGGCTCGCAAAGTGACGAGCCCGGGCAACAGCTTGACACCCTCTATGGTGTTGAACAGGGGTGTCAGATGGGCCGATGAATCGGAAACTCTGAGTTTGAGGGCACAGTGTTATCTTGTTGCGTGCGTTTGCCGCTCCCCTTCAGCAATTGGTAAACCCTTCCAGACCGGAGCGTCTCGGAGTGATCGAGATGTCTGGTCCCCGCTCATGCACTCGTCTGTCGTGTCGTGTTTATCGACCCCTTTCAAGCATCATGCACATTCGTATTATTTCTGTTTCTGTGGGAATTTACGACAGCGCATCCCAGGAGCTCGCCAGCGACAGCACTTTACACTTCCCATCCCATGCTAGAAGTGCTCTCACCCGGCCCACTCGGGCCACCATGCACTCCACGATTACACGCCGGATGCATGGCAGGGCGGAGTCTACATCACATGCTACGAACATGTGAGTGCTAGGTGGTGCATTGGTTCGACGAGGCCCGCGCTGGGAGCATCTGTGGTGGCATGAGCGTATGGTGCAGAATGCACTCCATGCGACGAGTCCCCTCCCATCTCATCCCCAAATTCGCAGCCACGAGGCCTGCATCGTGGCGTGTGCAGGCCCATGACCACATGAACATGCCGGGCCTGGACGTCGGGCCCCTGTTCGAGACGGTGCAGGCCCTGGACAGCGCCCTGACCGCCCAGCTGGCTCATCCCGGGCAGGCCACCTTCCTATTAGTGGGTGCCGCCGGGCTGCTGACCAGCGTGTCGCCCTGCACCCTCTCTGTGCTCCCCCTCACCATTGGGTACATCGGCGGCTACGGCGATCAGGCCGGCGGCACGTCCCTGCTGGCCAGGTCGGCCGCCTTTGCGACCGGCCTCGCAGCCTCCCTGGCCCTCCTGGGCCTCGTCAGCGGCCTCGTGGGTGTAGCATACGGACAGGTCAGCCCAGGGTGGTGCTGGGTGGAGTGAGGGCGTGACGGTCCCGCCCAGATTTTGGGATGGCCATGCATCCGTCCGGCGACATGAGGATTTCTGTGAACCCCTGCGCACCCAAACCCAATCCCTGTCCCCAGGCGGCGGGCTCGGTGGCACCCATCCTCGTCAGCATCGTGGCGATGGCCATGGGTCTCAACCTGCTCGGCGTGCTGAGCTTCCGGTTCCCCACCCTGGACTGGGACGTGCGGGACCTGGGCCTCCCCCCCCTCGTGCAGGCCTTCCTGGCGGGTGCGTGGACGGCTGGGTGTTGAAGGCTTGAGGGGTGCAGAGAATCTCGGGCCCCTTACTGCGGTCCCTCTACTCCTCAGCTGTTGCAGCCCACGTCTTCACCTCCCCCCTCTTCCTCTGCTGCACACGTGCGAACCTGGCATCGAACCCCCAACGCCCCTGCAGGGGCCACCTTTGCCCTGGCCGCCTCGCCCTGCTCCACCCCCATCCTGGCCAGCCTCCTGGCATACGTGAGCACCACAAAGCAGGCGGGCATGGGCGCGGCACTCCTCTTCACCTACACCCTGGGCTACGTCGCGCCGCTGCTGGCTGCCGCGGTGCTGACTGGCGGCGCCACCAAGGTCCTCTCCGTGCGCCGGTACTCCGCCTGGATTCCCACCGCCTCGGGGCTGCTGCTGGTGACGGGGGGCGGCTACACCCTGCTATCCCGCCTCTTTCCGTAGATGGTGGGAGGGTATTCATCATTCTTTGCGCCTCGAGCTATATGAGCCGAGGGGGTGGAGAGACCATGCTTGTAGGCCATGTTTTTCAGAGCTGGAGGCATGATGTTACCGCAAGGTTGTCGGTAGAGGCACGCATGATTTGTCGCACAGCCAGCTCTCACGAGAAAGAGACCAGGCAGGCCCACCGAAATTTCGGGATTCAGCCGAGTATTTCGCGAAATCGCGATGCCGAATTTCGAGGCCGAATTTTCGGTGGGTCATTCACGTGGATCCTGTCGCCTGGTTCTGGTATAGCAGGATAAAATCACGACAGACAGACCCTCCAGCGCATGGGTCGATCCACTGCGCATCAACATCGCGTCGCTCCGCATTGCCCATGGCAGCCGCGGCGGCTTTGCTGGCCATGCAGCGAGCAGCCTGGTGCCCCCAGCTCACAGCCCGGCCCCCCCAGCTCACCGACCTGCGACGCGCCCTGACCCCCGGCCTCGGTCGCTGCTGGAGCAGCGAAGCGACGGATGGGCCCGAGGGCCTGCCCCTGGCCCAGGTGGCCAAGGCGTGCCTGGCCGGCAACCCCCGGGCCCAGCTCACGACCGTGCGGGGGGAGGCCCTCAACGCCGGGACGGAGCCCAAGGTTGGCTCGTGCCTGGTGCACGCCCTGGCCCCCCGGGGCCTGCCCCCCCTCGTCCTCCTGCACCCCGCCCTGCACGCCGAGGCGCTCCGTGACCTGGACCTCAACCCCACCAACCCCGCCAGCCTGTGCTACGGCGCCACCGACCCGCCGGGCCTGCTGCAGCACGTCAGGGCGGCCGGGTGGCTGCCGCCCCGCCTCGTGCTGCTGGGAGGCCTGGCGCCTGTGACACCCTCCGAGGTGCGGGGCGGGCTGGGCCGATGCAGGCGCTCTGCCTGGAGGGCTCCAAATCCACAGATTGCAGGGGCCGAAAGCCTCGAAGCTGGCTTGTTCCTGAGAGCCCCTGGGCATCGCCAGCACCACATGGGGCTCGCGGGCCGCCTGCCCCGATGGCCTCGTGCCAGACCTTGTGCTCACCGGACCTCCTCAATCCCCCTCCCCGCCATCTCCGCAGGTGGCGGCTCAGGTGTCCGAAGCCCGGCGCGCGTGGCGGGGCACGTCCCTGCTGGACCTCCTGCCCCCGGAGTCCGAGCTGGAGCACCTCAGGGGGTTCAGCCTGCCGGAGCCCTCCCGCTGCCAGCTCGTGGATGCTGCCGGGAAGCAGCACGAGCTTGCCCCAGAGGCCGTGGATGCCGCACTCCTGGACCCCATAGGTGGGTGAAGGGTTCTCTGGGGAGGGTCTTGCCAGCCTGCACCCTTGCGTGCTTGACCTCAACACCCCAAGCAATTCTGGTGGTGTCCACAGGCAATCAGCGCCCAGGCAGCGTCGGACTATTCCACGATCATGCTCCCTCCATCCCCTGCATTAACAACCATCATGCAGCCTACAGCCAGATGGACCTGCTTCGCATGCTGAGCGAGGAGGAGGGGTGGCAGGCCGCCCTGCGCCTCTTCTGCGCCGGGTACCTCGGCGTGGAGGCCGGCCCCGGCGCCCTGGCGGTGGCCGCCGACCGCATGGGCCTCACCGTGCTGGCGCGGGAAGTTCAGGCCGCCGCCTCGGGAGTGGAACCCCCACCGGAGCCCACGGGTGGGCGCTGGCGCCAGTTCCGCTTCGCATTTCAGCGCGAGCTACGTGGCCGGTCTGACTTTGTGCGCATGCTGGAGTCGATGCGGGAGGAGGTGGAGGCGGCGGCAGCCGATGAGTAGAGATGGGGGCATGCCCTTGCCCGGCGTGCCCCTGCCCCTGGACCTTGCAGCATGTGCCTGTTGTTACAGGGGGAATATCCCAGAGGGTGGCACCTGGCCTGTAAGGAAAGGGGCCAGGCGCCAGTCACGATGTGCAGATGCCCCAGCCACGGCACGCTCCCGGGCTTGGAGGAGGTGGACGGCGGGGGAGCATGCATGTTGTCATGTGGAGGGGACAGTGCCACTCCCCAGCAGAGGGAAAACGGCGTCAATGTGGCGAGTGTGCGTCACGCTGCGAGGCCCAGGGGGGGGCCGAGGTTCCTGCCGGACATGTGGGACAGCCCCGGCATCATCGCGGCGGCCTCCGCCAGCTGGCCCAGGGATGCGCGGGGGGCCAGGGGGTGCCGAGGCTCTGCGGGCAGCGGGGCCGGCGGGGGCATGGGAGGCGGGGGCATGGGCGGCGCATGCAGCGCCGCCTCCAACGCCTCGGCCGCCGACTCCGCCGTCTCAAAGAAGGCCTGGAACGCCTCGCCGCACAGGTCGACGATGGCGGTCCAGCAGCCGCACTGGGCCATGACCTGTGGGGTGGGTGGGGATGCACGTGAGTGGGGGGGGGGGGCGGCCGGGGGACCAGGCGCCGCTGCAGCTGCCGCCAGGGTTGGGGGTCATGCGCGATGCATCCCCACATGACATCGAGGGCAAGACTCCCCAGGGAGCCTGCTGCACAGAGTGCCTCGCGCCCCGGCAATTTGACTGGAGCTTGGAGGGTCCAGGTGGTGGGCGGCATGGCTTCAAGCGCACGGGGATTGGTGCAGAGCAATCCCCCACAACCAAAAAACATTCCCCAAGGAACCCACCTTCCCGGTCTCGTGCCCAGAGGCGTTGGGGACGGCCCGGAACACGCCGTCGCGGCGGGGCGGGAGGGAGTAGCCCGACCAGTAGGAGGAGTAGACGCTCTGCACCTGGATGGGCGGCGGGCGGCGCACTGGGGCTGAGCGGACGGGGAGTGGCAGATTTCGCGGCCCAGATCAGGTGCGCTTGCTGGAGAGGTCATTGCAGTGCGCACAGAGCCCCCTGCGGTCGGCGCCCCCATGCCCATGCCCCGGGTTCCACCCTCGGCCAGCCAGGCACCTGCGAGGCCTCATGCTTCGACTTCATGCGCTTGGTCCTCGCCAGGTCCGTGTGGGGTTGCTTGGATGTCTTGCCGCCGCGCTTGCTGCTTGCTCCCTCCGTCAGCCTCTTGGTGGCGGTCTTCCTGTGCAGGATTGTAGGCACGACTGGATGGTGACAGCCCTTTCACTGCTTGAATTTCACTGCTTGCAGGACACATCGCATGCAGTGACGATTGAACCACCACTTGCATCCCTACAAAACATCTTTCCCCTATCAAGGTTCACAATCATCCAACTCAATGGTACCTTGATACATCTTCTTTGGTGCCCTGACGGCCACAGACGCAGTACTGGCCCTCGGGGCTCCTGGAGAAGATGAGGACATCGCCTGCCTGCATGGCATACCGGTTCAGGACGTCCTGGGTGTTCTCCAGCAGATACCTGAGTGTGTGATGGAAGGGAAGGGGAGCGAGCTTCAGCTCACGCAGTCCTTGACATGCAAGACCCTGCGCATGTCGTAAACCTCATGCCACTCCATCTCACATGCGGGAGGCATTGTTGATCCAGAAGCGAAACCGGAAGGTGTGCTTCTTGCCGTAGGTGTCCATCACGACGAAGTTCTGCCCGGTCTGGGCCTCAATCTCCGGAAAATGGCTCTCCGCCTGACCCTGTGGGTAACACCGGCGTCATAAGACTCAGTTATGTATTATATGGCGCTGCGAATCTTCACATGAAGACATCCACCCGAGCCGAGGGAGGACATGGTTCTGCGGTAAGGGGCCCTGGTTTCAACTGCCATGGCCGGCTCGCAGATGCAAACCTACATGCCATCAGTCCACCGCACATCGCTCCATGGTACATTGCACACCTTTGGAATCACAATCCTTCCATTTCCGCTGGCATCGCTTCCGGTGAGGACCTTCTCAAACAAGACGGCAGTGCCCATCGAGAGCAACTTCGCATGCGCCTCCTCCTTCAGAGGTGTTTCCGGTCGCGAAGATGATTTTGAAGCCATGATGAGTTGATCAGGATGGCGGGGCCAATGGGAGCGAGCGGTGACAGATGCTTCCCCCTCTTCCCCGCCGGGACTGCGGGACGAGCAGTATGGCTGAGAACAGAGTGGCTACCCCCCTATGCAACGGTAAGCTGATTTAAAGACATACAAGATCGCCTCATGGCTGCCTGTGGGCTTCGTGTGCACGTATGAAAGCAGCATGTACGCACGCCAGGCCGAGAGTACAGCCGGGTGCCATTGGAAAGGGAGAGATTCCTGTTCATGAAGCAGGGCTGCTCATTCCAGGTCACCGAGCAGATCCTCCAAGCAGACACACTTTCCTACGAGCGCGCTGTATTAGTGCAATTTTGAAGGTCAACTTATCACCTCTGGACAATCAGAGACAGTGACGCGAAGCAGGTGTTTCCCAGGCTGCTCTGATGATGTAATCAACAGCATGCGCATCATCAAAGTACAATCTCTTGGAGAATAAATATCCCATAGCTCAGTCGAGCATAATTCAATTTGATTGTGATGTAGCAGTTCGTCTAGCCAGAGACTACTTTCGGCCGTCAATGCATTCCTTCATCTAGCAAAGTGCTTGTGAGCAACCATCTGAGCCGCAATGAATTCACGTACAAGCTCATAGGCAGTGGCACCGCTTGACCAATACGCCCAATCCAAGACGCTGCTGTAGTGCAGTCAACAATGCTTAATCTCTAGGGTGCACTCAGAATAGGGTTTGAGGATATGAGGAAGATATTTGAAACTAGGGCTTGATCTTTACCAGACCCTGTGGCCGTTTATGGAATCACACTCTCACACACAGGGGGCATGATGCGTAGCACGTCTCCTTATCACACCCACAGACATACAAACGGACCTCTTCTTTCAAGGGGACAGGGAGGATGTCACAAACTTGTGTGACAATGGGACAACGTAGTATTTTACTCCTTGCTTGGCATACCTGTGGTCGGGGCCCTGCATCTTCAGGGCAGATCTACCATTCAGCCCCATGCGCCTGGAACCTAGAACCAGCACGCACATGGCCGAATGCATCCTTCGGCTGACCAGGGTCTCGACCATTGACGATGGCGGGCATTGCCTCACCACCGGCACCAACATCTTCCACTGGGAACTGCCTTCAATCTCCGGCTTCCGAAGGCATGATCAGCCCAAAGTTCAGCCTCGGTATAATCTGTGGACTGTTAGGAATGCGTTCATGATAACATCTTGGTAAGGTGTGGGTACACCAACATCTTTCCCGATTGTGGATTTTGGTTGGTCCCACAGTCGACCAGTACGTCGATTCCTGCCAACTTGTAGCGTTTCGGTTCAATTCAAGCCAAATGTATTTCCACATATCGGAGTTGGTTTCAGCAGCTTCCTATGCAACGCAGGCCTACACAGCCGGGTGCTGCCTCGGCCCAGCATGGCGTGGATTCCGGGTTCCGGAAGGTGATGCAAAATCCTCGTCAGAGTCCTCGTCACAAGAGGGCACCGTAAAAATAAGTTGCACCATACATGACTCGTAGAAACAAATCATACGAGGGCTGAAGACTGTGCCCAGATCTCCTTAGGATCGGGGGCTTGGCATCGCAGGCCAGCCGCTCCTCCGACGCGCATCCACCATCTGTGCGGCTGGAGAGCGCGTCCACGCTTGGCCACGACAATTTCAGTTGCGATGGAGGGGACAATGCAGGATGACGTCCCGCTGGTGGTCACCCGCTGCCTCGATTACGCTGCCAAGTACCATGGCTCCACGGAGGTGGTGTCCCGCACGGTGGAGGGCCCCATCGTGCGCACCAACTACAAGGAGGTGCACTCCAGGGCGCAGGCCTTTGCCAATGCCCTGCTGAGCATGGATTTCAGGTGCGGTAGGGTTGGGAAGGGGCCAGGGGAGGGCATGCCGGACAAGGCTGGGTTCCGTGGTCCTGTCTCAGCCCCAGATGGACATGGTTTTCTTCTTCTCCGCCAAATCACACAGGAAGGGCGACCGCGTGGCCACCATGGCCTGGAACACGCACCGCCACCTGGAGTGCTGGTACGCCATCATGGGCATTGGGGCGGTGTGCCACACCCTCAACCCGCGCCTCTTCCACGCCGACCTGGAGTACATCATCAACGACGCGCAGGACTGCATCATCCTGGCAGATATCTCCTTTGCAAAGTCTCTGGAGGAGCTTGCCCCCAAGCTGCCCAGCGTGCGGCGATACATCTTCCTGACCGATGAAGGGTGGGTTGTAGATCTGCGTGTTTGTTAAATGGGGGGAAGGGGGCGGAGGGTGTCTCTGCGTGGAGTGGGTGCATCTGTGCCGTGGTGCCCCTCTTTGAATACCACAATCCAGGTGCTCTATTATTTATACACAATCATGGTCGAAGCCTGCTACACCGTCCACCCGTGACCTCCATATCCCATGCCACAGGCACATGCCCAAGGCCCCCAGCCTGAGGGCTCAGTGCTACGAGACTGTGGTGGCCGACTGGCTGCCCCGCTCCAAGGGTTTCAGCTGGCCCGAGCTCGACGAGCGACAGGGCTGCGGCCTGTGCTACACCTCTGGCACGACGGGGCGACCCAAGGTAGGGCCATGCAGGCTTGCGTTGTCCATCCCGAGACGGATCAGGCGTGTGAGCGGAGGCCCGTACCCCTGCACGCCAGGGTGTGGAGCTGAAGACGCCACATGCACGTGTAATCTCCCAACCTCCTCCTCTGCCCCGCTCCCCCGCCGCTGGACCCCAACGCCCACCTTGCACATTCGAACTCCATGGTAGCATCCCTCCGATCCCTCCCACCCCATTCCCACACCCCCAGGGCGTGATGTACACCCACCGCTCCAACGTGCTGCACGCCATGGCCTCCGCTACGCCGGACGGCCTGGGCGGCGGCACCTCCGACACCATGCTGGCGGTGGTGCCCATGTTCCACGCCAACTCCTGGGGCATCGCCTTCTCCGCGCCCATGGTGGGCATGCGCCTGGTGCTCCCTGCCGCCGCACTGGATGGGCGCAGCGTGTACGAGCTGATGGCGGCGGAGGAGGTCACCGTCACCGCCGGCGTGCCCACGGTCTGGCTGGCGCTGCAGGCGCACATGGAGGCCGACCCGGCGCGCCGCCTGGAGCGCATGCGCGTGCTGGTCATCGGCGGGTCGGCCATGCCGCGCAAGCTGCTGGACTTCTTCGGCGACCGGCACGGCATCGACGTGCGCCAGATGTGGGGCATGACCGAGACCTCGCCCATGGGCACCTTTGGCACGCCCGTGCACTCGGGGGGGGTGGAGCCCGGCCCCGAGGAGCGCGCAGCGCAGCGCCTGACCCAGGGCCGCCCCCACTTCTTGTCCGACCTGCGCATCGTGGATGAATCGGGGCGGGAGCTGCCCTGGGACGGCAAGGCCTTTGGCAACCTGCACATTCGTGGGCCCGTGGTGCTGCAGTCCTACTTCAAGGCGGGGCGCCCCGCGGTGGACGCCGACCGCTGGTTCGACACAGGGGACGTGGCCACCATGAGCCCGCGCGGCTTCATGCAGATCACGGACCGCGCCAAGGACGTGATCAAGAGCGGGGGGGAGTGGATCTCCAGCATCGAGATCGAGAACGCGGCGGTGGGGCACCCGCAGGTGGGCGAGGCCGCGGTGATCGCTGTGCCGCACCCCAAGTGGACCGAGCGCCCCCTCCTCGTGGTTGTGCCCAAGCCGGGACAGGTTTGTTTGTGGGTGTCTGTGGGGGGGGGGGGTGGCTGGGGGAGTTTGCATCGGGCCAATGCTGTGCTCAGGAATGTGGAGGACGCTGCGCGCGATCGCATCACCGAACAGGCAATCTGCCTCGTCCCCTCCAAACCGGTCTCTTACGCCGCTTCCCACCCCCAGCCCCAACACACACGCCTCACCCCACCCTTTCCGCTGCAGAACCCCAGCAAGGAGGACATCCTGGGGTACCTGGCTGGGAAGGTGGCCAAGTGGTGGGTCCCCGACGACGTGGTCTTCCTCAAGGAGATCCCGCACACCGCCACGGGCAAGATCTACAAGCTGGCCCTGCGCAAGCAGCTGGGCGGCTACGATTTTGGCCCCGCCTCCAAGCTCTGAGGGCAGTGGGGTGGGAGGAAGGGAGGGCCTGCAAGGCTGGGAGATACGCGGAGTGATGCGGCAGGGTCGACGGCCTAGGAATACTGCAGTTGTACCTAAGACTGCCAGCAGTGGACCCTGCGTTGGTCAGAGAGCCCTGGGACTGAGTATCTGCAAACCATGGAGTCGACGATTGGCTGCTCTGGTGCTTGCTCGCTTATTGAGCTGCCTCACTGGGTGTCGACCCACTTGAAAATGACGCAGTATCGATTGTCACGACGAGCAAAATCAGCCAGGCAGCTTCTGCTCACACGTGGCAGAGCATGTTGAAGGCCAGATGCACAATGCCCAAAGCCACAGTACATGCCGGGTGGCTCCACAGAGTCCGCCAGCAGGGTCCATGGTTGCCGTAGCTCTCCACACACATCCAAAGGGCATATGTTTGGTGATGCAAAATTGGACAGCATTTGCAAGATGTAGCTTTGATACAGTGCCCTCCAGGCCTTGCCAGCCATTTCATTCAATCTCTGGCACCTCAAGTTACACCCACTTCTGCTTGTTGTTCCAAGCATCGGACAGGGCTGGCTGCTTGAAGGGGTATGCAGAGAACGCCGTCCTGGCAATGATCAGGAGCGGGAAGAGAAGGTAGGGTGCGTAGAAAGCAGAAACCATGGCTGGCTTGTACCCAGGCGCCTTGTGAAACCAGAGCTCGAAGAATATGGGGAGCATGGTGGCTGTCACAAAGCTCGCATACATGAGCGCCGGTATGCGTACCCAGTTCCGGCGTGCTGCGATGGGATGGAAGGGCAGAGGGGCTGGTGAGGTCCGCATCCGTCATCGTGAGGCTCAAGCGCATGCAATCATAGATACTTGGCGCCTTAAGAGTGAGCGTGATCTTCAGAATGCCACGTGCCGAGATGCAGGTCATCCATGCAGCTCTCACCCAAGAATGCATAGGCCCCAACGAAAAAGAAGGGCAGCTGCAGGAAGACCTCAGAGTACACAAGCGACAGGAACCAGGGCTTGTACGGCGGCGTCATCTGCGCATGTGAATGCATACCGGTTTGAGTGCCACAGAACATTGACGACAAACGCTTTGCGTCGTAGTTGCCCTGGATTTCATCTCACCCCTCAAGCAACACACGGCACAATGGCAGGCATCAGCCAGACCAACCCGCGCACCAGTGGATCGCCATAGGTTCTCAAGTACCACTCTGTAGTTTCTCGAATCTTTGCATGGTACAGCTCGCCGCTAAAAACTGCGGGAGGAGGAACCTGGTCATCGACCTCTAGGCTAACCAGCAGGCAAACCCCCCATCACTCCCCTCTATCTATCGCCCCACCTGCTTGGGAGTCGACAAATATCGTGATAGGGATGTGGGAGATGAAGAAGAAGGCGATCGCGATCTCGACGACGCGCGACATGGTGATCTGGGGGTGGGGCCGGGAGGTTGGGCCCCCTCTCACGCACGATCAGCGAGATGAAAGCAAACCCTGTAGCCCTGCTTTTCCCCTGGTCTCTTCTTGTTGCAAGCTACATGCGTGCACTGGGCGCCCGGGAGGCGCAGGGTGACGGTGCGGGACGCACGGAGCATGCGCGCGAGGAAAGCAGGGCAGCGGGGCCTCACAGCTTCACCGCCTCCTCCTTGACCTCCAGCACCACCGTGACCTCCGCCAGCTGCACGGTGAAGTCCCCGTCGCGCAGCCTGTCCCCAAGCAGCGCCTTCTTCGCCTCGGCCTGCTCCGCGGCCCACTCAGCCTTGGTGGCCTGCCACTCGCGCCACTCCTCCATCTGCTTCTCGCGCGCGGCCAGGAACTCGGTGTCCGCCTGTGGGAGAGGGGAGCAGGGCGCGGTGATCAGGATGGCTCGGGCGCCTTCCCAGGTCACAGAAGTGGCAGAACTCGATCCACGCTCGCAGGCAGAGAGGACTGGCCATGTCGAGGGGGGAGTCCCACACTGCATCACGCGTCGCCACATTGCCCGACGCCCTCCACCCGCGCGCCATCCCCCGGGCCCAGGACCCCCCCCCCCCCCTCGCAGCGCCCACCTGCATGAGAATGGCCTCGTCCTCCTCGTCGTACTTCTTGCTGTAGTGCTTCAGGTTCTTCAGGATGGCCTTCTGCTTCTCCGCCAACAGCAGCGTCGGGGGGCGGGGCCTCCACTGAAACTGGTAGAAGCGATTCCTCTCAACCCTGGGAGCAGATTGAGGAGAGGACAAAGTGCTGGGAGGAGGTGCCATGCAGCGCTGCCCAGAGGCTCAGTACAGGAATCCCATGCGGGCGCTCTATTCCTCCATCTGTCCTGGCCAAGTCCAGGTAGTCGTGCCACAAAAGCCCTCCCCATCTAGCCCATCTGCCTGGCCTGTTCCCGGTCTTCAAATCGGGGACCCCCATTGAGCACCCACTTGTAGAGCAGCTGCCCGGCAAAGGACCAGATGTAGTACCCATTGTCGGTACTGTTCTGGGCATTCACCACGGTTGTCAGGTAGCGGCCTGGCACGGGGATTCGCGGTGGTTGGGGTTTAAGGGAGAGAGAGGGGGAGCATGCTGGGCGACGACACTTTGTGGGTGTGAGAGGGAGCAGCTGGGAGCACCTGGCCTGATACGGGTTGCCCAGCGTTCAGCACATCCCCCCCGCCAACAAGGCCCTCCATGACTGGCAGGCTGGCGCGCATCACACCCGGTCCGCCCATGCAAAGCCGGTACGCTGTCCCCCTGATCATCAAGCTCCTCCCAAAGCATTACTGCGTGGTACACCCTTACAACCCCCCAGCCAGCTCACCTGTGGGGTCCCACTGGACCTCAGTGGCCATGTAGTGCTCGCCAGCAGACAGCAGGCTCATGTCCTCCGTGTCCCAGAACTCCATGAGCCCATTCTGGGTTTGCTGCAGGGCGCCGAGCGAGGGGGGGAAGGGGGGTTCAGAGACGAGGGAAGGCAGGCGGCTGAGACCATGCGCCTGCGGCTATATGTTTACGTTACCAGCGGCCCCGGCCCAGCTACGGCATCCAGGACTCCCACCCCTTCTTCCCCTTGCACCCCCTAACCCACCCCCCCC
>NW_011934251.1:301479-307017 GCF_000733215.1 Auxenochlorella protothecoides
CAACACGCACCTTGGTCCCCGCCAGCACCAGGAATCGCCCCGCAGGGCTCCAGTGCAGGGAGGAGGCCTGCTTGTTGACCAGGGTGTGCAGGTGCGCGACACCCCTTGCGCCCGGCAGCTTGCCGTCGCGCATGGAGTAGATGGAGACCGAGAGGCGCGAGCCGTCGCCGTGCAGGATGGCGAAGCGCACGCCGCGCGGCTCCCAGACCAGCTCGTGGATCTTCTCCGCCTTGTTGGGCAGCTCCAGCATGTCGATGGGCGTGTCGCGCTCGCGCAGCGAGAACAGCTCAAAGTGGGTGTTGGTGGACTTGTGGCTCTTGGTCCACTTCTCCACCGCCACCGCCAGGAAGTCGCCCTGCGGGTGCCAGCTCAGCTGCACGCCTGCAGAGGTCAGGTGGGAGGCTATTTGAGTGTGTGAGGGAAGGGGGATAGTGGAGACGGGGTTTGAATCGAACGCCATCAAGTCACACCGCCCACGACAGGGCCTCGGCAAAGATGATCCATTCTTTTCATCGTCCCCACCCATCCATCCGTTCCCATTCACCGGCCCCCCCCTTCCTCCCCCTCCACCATCCCCCCATACACCCACACACGCTCCCTACCGGCGACGGAGTGCAGGTTCTTGGCCCTCAGCTCCTCCTTCTTGGGGAAGCGCATGAGCATGATGCGCGCAGGCATGTTGCCCTCCTCCACCTGGTAGGCGGCCAGCACCGGCCCGGCGGGCGACCACTCGATGCTCTGCACGCTGTCCAGCTTGACAGACTTGCGGTCCACCAGGCCAAAGTCGGGGCTCTCGTACACCGCCACCCCACCCTTCTTCAGGTGGGCCAGGAAGGAGGGCGCGCCGGGCGCGGCGCCCCCCGACCAGCGGAACGCATCCCAGGCCAGGCCGCCGTCGGGGCGCGCGGCGGCGCCGACGGCGAACTCGGCCTGCGGCCCCTCGAACACGCGCAGCTTGCGCCCCGACCGCACGTCCCAGACGATGAGCAGGAAGCGGAGCGGGTCGCGCGGCCCCGCCGGCGGCACCTCCGAGAAGGTGTAGGCGTAGCGCTCGTCGGCGGAGAAGGCCACGCGCTGGACCAGCTGGTGGCTGAAGCGCATGAGGCGGCCGAAGGAGTCGCCGCCCCACAGCGCCACCCCCTGGCGGTGCAGCGTGGCCAGCGCCGAGCCGCGCGGCGTCCACAGCACGAACAGCTCGGTCCAGGTGGAGCGTTTGTACACGTCCTCCGGCTGCTGCTTGGCCACGTCGTTCCAGTAGATCTCGGTCTCGTCCCCGAAGCGAGCCACAAACTGGTCGCGCCCGCGCCGGTCCGACAGCCAGGACCACTGGTTCTCGGGGGGCGGGGCGTCGCGCGGCTCGGGGGCCACGTACTCGTCGGGCACGGCAGCCAGCCGCTCCGCCTCGTCGTACAGCGTGGCGGAGAACTTGTGCGCCTTGTCCAGCGCGTAGCCGTGCAGCGCGGCCTGCGCGGCGCGGGCCTGGTCGGGGGTCTCGTACTCCACGAACACGCAGCCCTTGGACAGGCCGGTGGCCTCGTCCACGGGGTGCCACAGCCCGTTCTCGCGGATGTGGCCGGGGCCGCTCAGGATCTTGGTCAGGATGCTGGTCAGCTTCTGGTACTTTTCCTGGGACACCTTGGGCACGCCGTCCACCACTGTGTGTATGTGAATGGGGGGGAATGAGGGGAGGGGAGGGGGTGTGGAGCCAAGGGGGTGGGCCTCGGGGCCGCATGATCGGCACCGGCAGGAGGCGAGGCACAGGAGGGCCCACACACAATACCCCCACATCCCCTCACCCAGCACGTTGGCGAAGCCAGACTCGGTCTGGGCGTCCTCCTCCTCCTCCTCCTCCTCCTCGCTGGGGAACCCGAAGTTGTCATCACCCTCGGGCAGCATCACATCCTCCAGGTCAAAGTCGCCAAATGGGAAGCCCTGGGGCTGGCCCTCGAACATCTTCTCCTCATCGGGCTTCAGAGCCAGGGACATGGCTGGGTGCGGGCCAGGGGCGCACTGCCGCCGCTGGTGGCCTGTCTCAGCGAGGTCGTGGGATCCCTGGGGGACTGCAGGGAGGGCGTCAATGTGCGGATTGGTTCTCTGCCTGTACTCGCGCCGGATTGAGCACTCGAGACAGATTCAGCTCAAGAGCTTGCCAGAGCGCGGCATGGACTGCGGGGGAGGGTGCCATCTTTTGGCGGGAAACATTTGGATCACTCCTGTTGACGAGTGTGCTCCTGAACAACACTCCTGGGAGTGATCCTGAGACGATCTGGAGTGGGTTCACGGAAGCTGAGAAGGATTGCAGGATTGTAGCCAGCGTGATGCTGTAGCTGCACTGCCTCACGCACCTCTGTACATCGAGGCTTCACGATGCGTCAGGGACTAACATCAGCTGCTGGTAAACATCTTCATAACAGTGCTGTCCGGGACACTATGTACCTGCCAATTCACCACAATGGCTCTGGAGGCTCGGTACAGTCCTAGAAACTCAATACCGAATCAACAGCCTTGCGAGCACAACCGCACTAATGTGCACGGCCCGATCCCACTCCGTTCGGCCCTGACATGATCATGAGGCTTCGGAGCGAGGGGCCCGCATGCGCACGGTCCGGAGAAAACCAGGGGGAAGAGAGATCTTTTTGGTTGCCACCAGGTTCTCCTCGGCCTCATGGAGAGCAGTGAGGTCCTTCAGGGAACGGGGCAGGAGGGCGGGGTCAGGTGATGGAATGCGGGCACGGTAGAGCAGGCGCAATCCTGCCGATGTTTCATAGTCGTTCCGCGGACTCTGAGGATCTGCAGTGCTGATAAGTGCTGGCAGTCCATGCAGATGCATGCACCTGCCAGGCTCCTACTCTGGCCCGCATGCCCAACGCCTTTTGCATTGTTGCACTCGCCTGTGGCGTCAGGTAGATGAACTGCCGGTCTTGGAACTTGTAGGCAAACTCGAGCAGGAACTGGAGGGCGACTCTGTGGGAAGGAAGGGGGAGAAACCTTGGTCAAAGAGGGAACAAAGGGGGCTATTGTGCGTCCCATGGCGTGTCCAGGCTCCTACTCCTGCACGAAGCCTCCGTGCTCCCTTGCCCTGCGGAGGTGAGCTCCTCACATGGTGGCCCTTCCAGGACCGGCCCCACACCGGCCCATCCCCGGCGCTCACCGTCGGTTGATGGCGTCCATGAAGACGTCAAACTCGTCCATGCAGCTGAAGGGCGCGCCCTGACCCACATAACCTGCAGGTGTATAGAGAGGGTGAAGAAGTTGGGAGGGAGAGGCGGGTCGCTAAATTTTGGCAAACTCAGAGACTGAGACACATACATTGATGCCCGTGTCCAGGTGGAGTGGTCTCTAGCATAAACTCCTGCACCACACCATGCTCTTCCCTCCCAGGGCACCCCATCCCCTCTCTCCTCACCCCCACCCTCACCCTCACCCCTGGAAGCAGAAAACAAACCCCTTTTCAACCACCCCCCTCTTACCCATGGCCATGATGAGGCAGACGGTGGCAATGCTGCGCTCCCCGCCGCTCAGCGCGTTCATGTCGGTCACGCGTGCTCCGCCGGCGATGTGCACCTCCATGCGCAGCCGCCGTGTCTCGTAGTCCACGGTCACCGACCCTGCGTGCCCGCGCATGCCCAGGTAGCTACCGAAGTGGCGGTCCAGCAGTGTGGCGACGCTGCGCTGCAGCCGGCGCAGCTTCTTCACGCGTTCTCGCGCGCTCGCGCGCAGCAGCGAGCACATGGCGTCGGAGCGGGCGTGCGCGCCGCGCATGGCCGCCAGGCGCCGCTCGCCGCGCGTAACTTCCAGCTGGAGGTCTCCCAGGGCCGCGCCGGCCTCCCGCTCGCGCCGCGCGATGCGGGCGGACAGCTGGGTCAGCCATGCCAGCAGCGCACGGGTGGACAGCGGGTCGGCGGCGGTGGGGTCTGGCACTGCAGAGTCGGTCGCTTCTCCCGGCCTCCCATCGCCCCCGCGCGCACCGAGATTGGGCCCCCCGCCCTCGCCGACCTCACGGGTGAGGGCCTCCAGCGCGGCCTCGCCCTCGGCCAGGGGGCACACTCGCTCGGCCGAGGCCAGCTGCTGAATCAGCACCGCCTCCAGCTGGTCGAGCACCGCCTGGGCCCGTTCCGAGCTCTGCTCCACCTGATCCAGGTGGGCCCACGCCTCTGTCTCCTTCATGAGTCGACGTGGGGGCAGGAGTGGATGAGTCGCTTCCACCACCCTTCGCTTGCGTCCCTGCAGGTCCGCGTGCCTCACCACGGCCCTGCCTCGCGTCACATCACCCCCTCCCCCGACCCACACAACACCCCCAACCAGAAACCAAACCTTTTCATGGCACAGGGCCCTCTCACGGGCGCAGTCCTCGATGACGGTCTGCGCCTTCTCCAGCTCTCGCGCGCTGGCCGGGGCGGCGCCTTGCGCCTCCTGCCACCGCGCCTCCAGCTCCGCCTGCGCCGCCTCCAGGCGAGCCACCGCATCGCGGCGGGCTTCGGCCTGCACGGCGCTGCTGGCGATGTCACCGGCCAGCTCCGCCAGGCGCTTGGCTGCGGGGTGGGAAAGGGAGGTGGGCCTTGAGCGGGGGGGTCGTGACGACCTCTGCAAGGGACAGCCGATGAGGCTGCCCTGCTGCTTGGCAGGCAGATCCAGCGTCCTGCATGCTCTGCCGCTCCTCACTGCGGTGCAGCGAGCGCCGGCGGAGGCACGGCCCCTCCAGCCCTCCGGTTGTGCTGTGCTGGGTCAGGCGTGCAGGGACCGCTCAACCCCCACGCTCGGGGTCGCCATGCCAGTGCATCCCCCTCGCAACTCAATCCACCCCTCCCTGGGATGAGCTCCGCCCACCGCACGCCACACCCTCACCGTGGCTGTCGTTCTCCCCGGCCACCGCCTCCTCCCGCACAGCCTCGGCCTGTGTACGGGCATCCGCCAACCCCTGCTCCAGCTGCGACAAGTGCTCCCGCGCTTGCTGCGGGGCCGGGGTGGGTGGGGCTCCCGCGTGGCCAACCAGACCCACAGTGGGGCAGGAGCGGCGATCAGTCCGATGAGTGTCGAGGCGGCGCCTGCCTCCAGCCCGGCGGCCGCAGCGACGCCTGCATGGAGTGCCTGACACCCGAACCCCTCACTCCCAGCCCTTCTCCCCTTTCTACCAACCTGCATGCCCGCCTCCGCCTGGTGGCGGAGGGCGGCGCAGGCCGCCGCCTCGCTCGCCAGCCTGCGCTCCTCTGCCCGCTGCTGCTCCAGCTGCGCCCGAGCTTCCGCCAGGTCCTGCTGCGCCATGGCCTCCGCCTGGCTCGTGTCCCGGGCCAGGCTGGGCACCAGGCGGCGGTTGGGGGCGGTCAGCACCTCGTTGCTGCCGCGCAGATAGGCCTGGTGGCCGCCCGCGGACCAGACGCTCGTTATCTGGTGGCGCCGCCTGCGTCATGGGTGTGGTACGAGTGGGCATGCACCGGGGGATGGAGGTCGAGGCGACGGCATGCAGCCCGCGTGGTGGTGCTGCGTGCCGGTGGCCTGCTGCCAATCACCCCTGCCTCACCTGCTCCACCCCACTCCACC
>NW_011934251.1:307841-335166 GCF_000733215.1 Auxenochlorella protothecoides
GTCACGCATGCGCCGCAGCGCGTCGTCTGCCGTCCTTTCCAGCACCACGCGCTCTATGTTCTGGTGGTCCATGAGCACGTTGCGCAGCACAGAGCCCTCAGCCCCCGGCGGGAACACCAGGGCGCGCTCCACGGTGAGCACGTCCGGCGCGGCCGCCAGGTGGGCCGGCACCACATGGGGTGGGTGGTCAAAGTTGTAGACGATGACCGTCGCCCGGCAGTTGCACCGCGTCATCAGCGTCTGAGAGGGAGTGGGGGTTGGGGGGGCCGAGGGATGGGGGGGCTGGGTGCTGAGGGGGACGAACCTGACGAGGCTGGTCCAACCTGGCGGACGGCAGAGTGGCGAGTGCGGACGGAAGGTGCTTCCCTCGCTCACAAACATCCCACACCAGCGACAGGCATGGCCCTCGGTCCCACCAACCCCCCCACCTTGCTCACCCTGAGGGCGCGTGCATCCTCGTGGCTGTGCACGAGGAAGTTGGGCAGCGTCCGGCCGATTGCGCACTGCGGGAGCAGGCGGGCGGGGTGTGTTGAGCCACCAAAAATGGGCGGTCGAGGGGGAATGTGCTCCCGCTGACCCAACGAGTGCTGCGGCACGGCGGCGAAGAGCCTGGCGCCGGCCACGAATGCTTCCATGGCCCTTCCTCCCCCTCCACCCGCCCGAAGACACCGTACACCACCTGTCCCGAGAAACATGCGATCATAAACTCCCCCCCTGCATTACATCCAGCCTCTACAGACCGGAATCTGGCCCCTCAAATCGACTGCCCCTTCCGCCCAAGCGCGGAACCCCCCACCCCCACCCCCCCATCTGCCCATCGCTCCACATTGAAACACCCGGAGACGCCCCACCTCCACGGCCAGGGCCCAGACGTCATCGTTGAGCGCCAGCGCGGCGCCGACGGGGCCGATGGGCCGCCGGGCGAAGGAGCGCGGCGCCGCCTCGATCGCGCGCCGCACCTGCGCGGCCGCCGCGCCGCCAAACCGCTGCACGGGGTCGCGCCGAGCCTGGCCCAGCGCGCGCAGCGCGTCCTCCGCGGCACCCACGCCGCGCTCGGCCCGGACCGCCGCCCGCGTCGCGGCCTGCTGCGCGGCGCGCGCCGCCTCATGCCGCGCCGCGCCCTCCTGCATCGACAGGCGGTGGGTAGCGACGGCCGCGCACGCCGCCTCCGCCTCCAGCTCCGCCGCCCTCACCGCCGCTCCACTCCGCTCCAGGCGGGCCTGGGGGGGGGCGGACGCAGGGTGGGGAGACTTGGGGGAATGATGGGTGGAGAAGACCGCAGCCGCCGGGGAGCACGATCATTCGCCACCCACAGGCAGGGGGGGCCTTGGACGCAGGGCCGGATCGCAGACACACACAGTGCCATCCATGCTTTCATAGGCTCGTGGACAGAACACAGCGCTCACCCGCTGCTCGGCCGCGCCGCGCCCATCCACCTCCGAGATGGCCTCGGCCATGGACTGGTGCTCGGAGCGCATGCCTGCAAGTTCGCCCTCCAGACGCCGCAGGTCTGCCCTCGCGGAGGAGAGCTGCAGCGGGGAATGTTTTGAGCTTACGGACAGGGGAGTGGCAGTGAGTGGGCAGAAGCAAGACGAAAACCTCCCCCCCCCCCCCAAAGAAAAACATACCCACAAGCTGCCACGAGAGCTTCTGTCACGTGGCTCATGGGCGGCAGGTGTTACAGCAAGCACAGCTTGCGCCCAGGAGCATGCATGCCCCTGCCTCCCGCATGGAGTCCCCCGACCCAACGCCATGACCCAGCAGCTTCAGTGTGAACTACCCTCACGCTCACCTCCTGCACTCCCGCCGCCTTCTTGGCACGCAGCGCTTGCACTGTCTGGGTGACGCCCTCGATGGCCTCCTTCAGATCGTTTACCTTGGCCTCCTGCATGACGGCGGGGTCGGGACGTGGTATCAGCCAGGGAATCCATGGACCGTACCCACTGGAAAGCTGCGCTGAAACAGCGGCGCCACGTGTGTCCATCTCACCTCCCGCGAGATCGCCACATCAAGTTCGTCCTTTCGGGCGCATGCGGCCTTGGCGTCGGCGCGCGCCTGCTCGGCCGACTCTGGGAACGTGGTCGCCAGGTCCCGCTCCACCTCCTGGTGCAGCGTCGAGGATGCTTGGGCTTGAATGGCCGATGCTCCTGCATGATACTCCCCTCAACAACCGAATGCTCCTCCGAGACAGCGAATGGGAGATCCGCTTGCATGACCACCCTGTACCAATAATAATGTCGAGCCCATACCTCTGTGCTGAGCACGCTTTGCCCACCTGGATGTCTGCCTCTGTCTCTGCCACGGCTTTCCACACCAGACCCTTGGCCAGTTTCACGTGGGTAGCGCGCCACGCCTCCACCCCCCTGAGGAGCTCCAGGCGTGACTTCTTGGCCCCCAGATCGGCCTCGGCACCCTGATGGGGTTGGGGTGGCAAGCCTGTGCTGCAAGATGGACAGCCTGCCAGTATCCCTACCATTGTGTCGGGTCCATTCCCGGCCTGGGCTCTCCACGTCCCAACCGGCATCAGCAAGCCCTGGCCGCCTCCTCTTCCCCAGCCCCAGGTCCCACCTGCAGGCCGGCCTCGTCACCCTTGTTGGCGGCCAGCATGCACTCCAGCCGCTCGTTGGCGAGGCGCAGGTTCGCCCCGATCTCCTGGAAGTGCATGGCCTCCTCGAAGAACTGGAACTTGGCCCCCTCGCTGGCCTGCCCGGCAAAACTGCGGCGGGCGAAGCGTGCCGTGAGAAACGAGGGGGCCGTGCAGCGGGGCACAGCGTACAGGGCATGCCGCAGCGTGCAGGGCACGGCGCACTTCCACCCCTCCGTCTGGATCCTTGACTCTGCACCGCCAGCACAGCGGGAGCCAGCAGGGACCCACGCACAGCGCGTCGCTCCACACTGCCCACCCACCCGCGCGCCAGGTCCTGGGTCAGGACGACGACGGGGTTGGCTGCGTTGATGCAGAAGTGGTCCATGAGGGCTGTCACCTCCTTTGCGCCAGACATCCTCTGCGCGCGAGAAGGCGGAGATTGCTGGGCAGGGTTGGCAAACGACACAGGCATCGAGCATGCAAGGGTTTGGATGCAGACGGGGCAGGGTTGAGTCTGGGCACTCGAGGGATCAACAATGGGATGTGGGAGTCTCCCGGCCCAGCACAGACCAGGCACAAAGAAATCAAGCACCAGGGCCTTTAAACCTCCCTCGGACCACCCCGCCCTTTCCCTCCCACCTCCCGGCCCTGCGCGTCTCGGATCTTGATGTGGCCACCGGTGCCGCTGTTGATGCGCCGCTCTATCGTGATTCTGGGCCCCAGCTCCTCGGCACGGTAGGCGTCTGGCCCCTCATTGCAGAGGGTGACGCTGACGAGGGCGTAGGGCATGCCATGCTTCACAAAGCCGTGCACCGACTTGAACCTGCATGCGGTTGGGACGGGCGAGGGCGAGGGTTTGCATGCCGGCCTGTGGGCAGCGGTGGTCCATTCATGGCACCCCAGAGCAATGCATCCTCATCCCTCAGAGCGTCGAGGCAGGCGCAGAACGCCACCGGGCTTCAGGCCTGGCACCCGCCACCAGAGCGCAGGGCATCCCACACCACAGCATGCAAGCCCGCAGCGCGCGTGCATCGCCAAACGATGCCCACAGCCACACCCACCGCACCTGCCGGTGTCCCGGGCCCGGGCACCCAGGCAGCACTGCAGGGCGGTGAGCGCCGCGCTCTTGCCGCTCCCGTTTGACCCCGAAATGAAGGTGACGTTGGGCCCAAAGTCCATGGTCAGGTGCTCGTGGCACATGAAGTTGACCAGCGTGATGGTGGCCACCTGGCCCGCCCTGGCCTGCCCGCTGGGCAGGGGGGCCTCAGCCTGTCGAGAGCCGGTGAGGAAGAGGGGTCTTGGAGGCTGCAGGACCCAGGGATTGCAGGTGGAAGGGAGCCTACACCCGTGTGGCATGCCATTCGCCCTCCTAGCCCTGCCAGCTGCTCCCATTCCAGAAGGGCAGGCCGCTTCGACACCCCTTGTGCCCTCGGATATGCCAAGAACTCACCTCCACCTGTGCCTGCTCAACCTGCTCCTCCTCAGCCACTTCGGGCTCCTCCACATCGCTCTGCGCATCGCGCGTGGCGGCGGGCTCCTCCACGGCCCTGTTCTCGTCACCGCCAACCAGGATCGTCACTTCACTGCCTGGACGCGCCCGCTTGGGGTCCGGCTGGGAGGCAAGGGGCTCCACCCCGCCATGGCCCGTCCCTGGGGAGGGGCCCAGCCGGCGCGGGGAGGTCATCGTCTTCCTCCGTGACCGGGTGGAGGGACCACGACACATGCCACCGCCGGGTGGGCTTGGCAGCTGGGTCCCAGGAGGCATGGTCTGGTTGTCGACAGGTCCCAGTACCTCACGCATCACAGGCCCTGGTCAGCGTGGCCCAGCTCACTGGGAGAAGGAGACGTGGAATCCATTGAGCACCACTGTCCCAAGCTGGGCATCGCACAACGCAGATACGAAGCTACTGGCCGGCAGGGTGCGCCACGACAGGCAGGGCAGGTACCAGAGCACCCTGACCCACCTGCAGCCCGAGCCGTGCACCGGCGATCAGGTCACCGACGAAAGTATCATTGTAGATACTATTGTGATATTTTCAGCATGGTCTGCTGCAAATCAGGGGATCTCCAAATCCAGCGGAGACTTGACTTATTGAGACGTGGCCAGGTCGGGTTCAAGGTTGGTCTGGAGGGGCTGGTGGGCTGGTCGCGGAGTTGAAACAACATGAGGATGCACAGGACATTCCTCACAGTACCGCCAGCATGTAGGCTGGGCTTCGTGCTGGTGGGGGACGCGATCCAGCCCTTCGACATTCAATCGAGTTTCGCCAGCCCATGCGGGGTGTGCTGTGCAGTCCCGGATCTCCAAAACTCCCTAGCACGGGTAACCTGCGAGAACTGGAGGGCCATCCTGCCTTGATTGAACACTCATGAGAAACAATGGCTTTTGAGAGATGTCTGTAGGCAGCAGATTTGGCATGGTCGGGTGTTCGAGGTCCAGCTCCGGCGAGCATCCTGCCCAACTCCACGCCACACCGAAGCTATAGATCTCAAGTTTACCACGATATCCAAAGGTTCGCAGAGGCAATACAAACGCCCCGATCTGTGTCACCTCCCTTCGCAATGACAGGGGTCCTGGACCGGTACCAATTGCTGCACAAGATCGGGCAGGGCTCCTTCGGCACCGTATGGAAGGGGTGAGCGAGGAGGGGTTGCCGCGTTCGTACAACATCCAGCATGCAGCATCAGAGCGAGCGACTTCCCAACTCTGCATGGCCCTTCCCCATGTTCCCCCCAGGCTGGACACATTGGAAGGGCGCGATGTGGCAGTCAAAGTCATCGACCTGGAGGACCTGTGAGTCTGGGGAATAGCCGACTCCGCAAGGGCTGGGCAGTGGCTGTGCTGGTTGTTATATAGAGGGCTCTCACATGGCAGTGTGGCCGTTCAAGTATCACACAGATCCGGTTGGCGACTTGGCCCCTCCAATGCCTATGGTTGCTGGCGGGGCCTGCGTGGGCTGCTCATGCGACAAGGCAGGCGCACTTGTGTAGGTCAAGTTCGATCGTTGGAGAACCACTCCTCAAACCCCAGCCCTGCGCCCCGCGTGCTGACATGTGTGCCGCTCAACCCCCCCTTCCCCCTAAATGAACAGGGAGGAGGACATCGGCGACCTGCAGGAGGAGATCAACACGCTGCGCGGCTGCCGCCACCCCCACATCACGCAGTACTACGCCTCCGCCGTGGTCCCCGGCTCCTCCCGCCTCCTCATCGTCATGGAGCTCATGTCCCTGTCGGTGGCCGACCTCCTGGTCACACCACCCACCGCATCCCCGGAGGCCAGCCCCCCGGACCCAGCCGCTCCGGCAGCCGTCGCCGGCCTGCCGGAGCCTGTCATCGCCCACGTGCTGCGGGGGGTGCTGAAGGCCCTGGCCTACCTGCACTCCCAGGCCCGCATGCACCGCGACATCAAGGCCGCCAACATCCTGCTGTCCAGCGCGGGGGCGGTCAAGGTCAGCGACTTTGGAGTCAGCGCCCAGCTGTCGGGCACGGTGGGCTACAAGCGGCGCACCTTCGTGGGCAGCCCGCTGTGGATGGCGCCGGAGGTGATAGAGCAGGCGCCGGAGCGACACTCGGGGGTGCCGGGCGGGCCCGATGACGCCCGGGACGGGTACAACATGTCGGCGGACATCTGGTCCCTGGGCATCTCCGCCATCGAGGTGGGCGCGTGGTCGGATTGTTTTGTCTGGGGCGGAGGAAGGGGAAGGGCTGAGCGCTTGTACATGCACCTGCAGCTTGGATACCAGGTACGCCACTACGCCGCCGCGACCAACTCTTCAAGGCCGGCCAGTCGGTGTTCCTGTGGAGTCCTTTGCCCACCCTGCCTCTGAGCTTGCTGCGCCGGCATGCGAACAGCAAAAGTATCCCTCCAACGCGCAGATGGCCCGGGGAGAGCCGCCGCGGGGCGAGGTGTCATCCTTCCGCCTCCTCTTCATGATCGTGCGGGATGAGCCCCCCTCCCTGGAGGGTCCCTTCTCCACAGAGTTCAAGGACTTTGTATGGCAGTGCCTCCGCAAGGCGCGTGGTGCTGGGGGTGGAGGGTTTTACTGGCGCCGCGCTGCCCTTTTCTGATGTGCCGAGTTGGTGAGGTGCGATGGGACCTCGCGCGAGGCCTGGCTCGCAGGCGGGGGTTACCTGCTCCGTAACCCTCACCCACTAACCAAACATCCGCAGGATCCGACCCAGCGCCCCTCCCCCGCCGACCTGCTGCACCACCCCTTTGTGGCGGGCGCAGACGCGTGCCCCGAGCTGCCGCACCTGGTGGCCACCCACGCCGCGCGCCAGGCGCTGCGCTTCGCGGCGGCCGCCGGCCCGGGCAGCGCGGGCGCCTTGCCGCGCGACGCCGAGGCCAGCGACGGCAAGGCGGCCGGCCAGAACGGGTGGGACTTTGCCGCCGGGATGGTCTCGTCGGCGGGCGCCGCGGCAGCTCTGGCGACGTCAAGCCTCCCTTTGGAACGCGCCCCTGTTCGTCGGACGCTGGCGTCCGATCCCGGCATCATCGGCGCAACAGAGGGGACGACTGGCGTAGGCCCGGGACCCCATCTCAACCCAGTGCTCGACGCCGCAGCGGCCAGCACGGCCGCCGACAACGCCGCCACCGTGCGGAGCGCGCCGCCGGGCGCGACGCCCTCTGCAGGCGACAAGGCGGCCCCTGGCCCGTCTGTCGCACCCCTGGCGCTGCTGTCGCGCCAGGGCAACGGCGCCGGCGCCGGCCCGCTCCCCGCCACCTCGCGCTTCGTGCCTGTGAGCGGCGTCGACGCGACGCCCGCGCAGAGACCGGGGACGACGAGCGCGGCGCCCTCGCCCGATGGGCGCTGGCCGCGGCCGGCGCCGGGCGGCGGGCCCGTGGCCGCCCTCCTCCGCCCCGCCCTATCCTCCGCGGCGGCAGCGGCCGGCAACGAGCCGGCGCGGGGTGCGGCGGCGGCGGCTGTCGCGGCGCTGTCGCAGCTTGAGACGCTGGCGCCGGGGTCCACCAGTGCCGCCCTGGGCGACATGCTGGCCAGCCTGTCCGCCAGCGACGACCCCGAGCTGGCCGCGCTGCGCGGCGCGGCGGCCGCTGTCTTCGGCGGCGGCGCCGAGCGGGGCGCAGGCCCCGGCCCGGACGTGCCGGCGGGGCCCCTGGGCGGCTTCCTGCTGGCTCGCTGGCGTGAGTCGGTGGCACGCGAGCGTCTGCAGCACCACCAGCAGCAGTACGCCCAGAATTGAGTTTGCTTACTGGGGATCCCAACCCGCGCTCGCTGCAGGCATCCTGACCCCGTCTCGATCTCGGCATGTAACATTGCCTTGGGGGCAGGCCAGTACACATGTGTGTGGGGTGAGGGGTCAGGTGTCATTCTGGGCGGGGGTCGCCTACACCCGTCGGATGAGGAGCAAGCATGGCACGGGGGTATGTGCGTCAATAGAGCAAGGTGTTGATTGGAAGCATGTGTGGGGCCGAGCGGCGCCACGGAACGTTGCACTCGCCGCAAATGTGGCTGGAAAGGAGGGCAGCACCCGGGAGTGCGGCACGCTAGGCCGCCCCCGGGAGGCCCACGCGCAACGCCGCCCCTCCTTCCTCGAGGGGCGCGTCGTCAGTGGCACGAGGCACGGCGCGGCCCCTTGGGCCTCCTGCGGCGGCCACCAGGCCCGAGATGAGCCCCGGCGGGGGCCCCGCTGCCGTCGTCGCCCCACCCTCGGCGGACGCGGCAGGGGTTCCCTGCCCCTCTCCCGGTCTGGCCTCGGGCCCGGGCCTGGTGGCGGCCTCCACCCACATGCGCACCCGCTCCGCCGCGCCGCACTCGTGCCACTTGAGCAGCGTGTGCCGGTGCACCGCCTTCTGGTCATCGGTCAGGTCCCGGGCCCAGGCCTGGAGGTAGGAGACCAGGGCGCGGGGGGGGATGCCCGGGGTCGCGTCCAGCACGCCCTCCACCTCGTCGTACATGGCCGACACGGAGGCCGGGCCGGGCGCGCTGCGCGGCGCCGCGCCGGCCTCCCCGCCGCCGCCCGTGCCGCCGCCGCCGCTGAGCAGCGCCGCGGGGGCGGGGGCAGCGGGATGGCGTGCTCGGCCAGCAGCGCGCGCAGGCGCACGTTCTCCGCCTCCATGGCCTGCATCTTCTCCTTCTGGCGCAGGCGGAAGCGCTGCTGCGCCTTGCGGTTCTTGTCCTTGGTGGCCTGAGTGCGGTCTGCGGGGCCGCTGCCGGTGCGCTGCATGGCGCTGTCGTCCTCGCCCTCGGGCGACTCGGAGCCGGAGTTGTGGAAGCCCTGGCCGCCGTTGCCGCTCAGCAGGGCGGGAGGGGGGGGCGGGGGCGGGGCGCCGGAGTGGTGCCATCGGCCTGGAAGGGGGGGCGGCATGGGTAGCGTGTGACGATGGGGAGGGAAAGGTGACCCTGGGTGAACCAAGGGGTGCTCAATGGGGCCTCGTGACGAGCTTTTTGCTGCAAGGATAGCGACTCCACATCACATGGAGAAGGGCTGCGTCGCCATGCAATCGGGAGGGGGTCTGCCCACGGATTCATGCACCACGAGGCCGAGCTGGGGCACGTCTCCTCATGGGCTTCGGCAGCCCCCAACAGAGGACACACTCAGCAGGCCGCGATCGCATTCTCAAATGCAACGTGGTCCCCGCGAGTTCACCGCAGCCACCGCCCACCTAAGCCCTGCTGCTCTGCCGATGCAGCAAGCTCCTCCACCCGGGCGCGCTTGAATGACGCGCCCTGCACCTGCCCGGCGCTCAGGGCAGCCTTCAGCTGCTCCAGGGGATCAGACACGGACGAAGCACCCACAGCCTGAAGTAATTGGCTCATGGGAGGGTGGGGGGTAGCCATGGCCAGGTAGGCCTGTTGTGTTGGATCCAGCTTGTCGGGTCTGCGTGTCTCACGAGGGACCGGCCTGCGTGGGCGGGGCCCAGTCTCAACAGCTGCGCCTGTTCAGCCTTCACCTCGTAATTAAAACGAATACATATTTCCAAAGATGGCAAGGCCGCGGGCACCAGTGAGTGACTTTTAATGACTGAGTAATCGTTTGATGAAAATTACGTTGGTCATTGCACGTAATCCCTCCAGGGTCGATTTGTATTGATGCTCTCTTCTGCAGCCTGGCGCCTTTACCAGGCTGCATGGCACGTGTATACCTCGACACAAGGTGCATCGTTCAGTGGTCCATGTATTGGTTTGTAAGGAAGGGTTTGGCTTGATAGTAGCTGCTGCTGCTCGCACAGAGACGTACATAATAGGTACAAACTTATTGCACTTAGCGTGCTCTGTTGATAGTGCCAGCTGGTCGGGATTCCATGCACACACTCAGGCCACATACCTCAAGGATGGATAAACTTCCATGGCATGGGTTTGCAATGGTCATTGCTAAACACCAAGCGCTGGAGTGTATAGTTCAGGGCCATAGAATGTACTCGGTGCTATTGTCTGCATGCATAGAGGGGGCATTCACTCACTTTGACGTCTCCCCGAACTGCTGGGAGACACCAGCAGGCATTTGGTCGCGTTTCTGTAAGGAGATACAACCCGTATGCTCAGGGATGTTCATGGGTGCAACGCACGGATCGTCTGTGGGTCAACACATACGGAGATCACTCTGCCATTTTAAACCCGTGCGCGTCAGCTTCGCATCGGGGTGCCCTATCATCAAAGGTCCCTCACGCATCCACAGACCATCACGTCTTCAAACATGGATAGGTTGAAGCCTCTCGTGGAGCCACTCAAGGCAGGTCCGGCCTTGTTAGGCGTCCTGCAGTCGGCGCACCTCGCCCAGTCCATCCTCCCCGGGCTCATCGCCGATGTACTCGATGAGGGGCTCCATCAGAAGGGGGAGCCAGGCCCAACCCCACCAGCATCCACTCAGGGACCTGCGGCGCAGCCATCGCTGTGCACGGTGCCGCAGCTGAATTTCGTGACCCCACGGTGCGAGGTGCTCCAGGACTGCGCCCTTGCAAGCCCCACAGGCAATCCTGCGCTTACCATCCTTCTCATCTTTCGCGTACAGGGGGAAGCACGACCTGGCCTTCCATGACAAATCATTCTCCCTGCACAGCCCGAAGACCAGCATCAGCATACCATATGCTGCAGTGACCCACATTCTGGTGAGGTGTGGCCAGAGGACAGTGTATGCAGTGTGAATGCCAAACCCAGCAAATCCTGGGGATGGACATTCTTTCCAAGTGATTTGGTCCCCCTCTCCCTCCCAATCCCACCCACATCACCGTATGTGACGCAGATCCTGGATTCTCTGCCTGGCGACTCCAAGGGCAAGGTGCTCCTTTTCCTCGTCATCTCACAGTGAGTCTTGGGTGGGTGCTTTGCCCTCATATGCCTCAGGGGGGTTACACGATGGCCATTAATCAGGCAGGGAGCGCTCGACCTAGCCTCAGGGCAGGACGTCGAGCAGCCTGAGCTTCCCCAGTACTTTCTCAGGCAGGCTGGGAAACCCTTGCCCCAAACCTGGTCACACCAGCCATGCAGGGCTGCTGAACGGCAAGTCGCCGCTCACAGCGGTGGTCATCAGCACCACTGCAGCGGCCCAGCTGGCTGTGAAGAGCCCAGGCAGCAGGGATCCCCTGGAGGGGCCCGCCGCAGTCGTCCTCTGTCAGCTGTTCGGGTGAGGCAATTGTTGTGCAAGGGGGATCATCGTGGGTTAAAGCCTGAGGGGAGGGCCAAAGGGTACGACCGCTGCTATCTCCGACTCTCTGGCTTGCGAGCTGCGACCACGACCCAGCCGGGCTCAGAGCCCGCTTTCATCCCCTGGGCGATCCACAGGCAGCTAGGCGTCCCGCCCGCCTCGTTCTGCTCCCCCGACCCGGCACAGTTTGGAAGCATGTCGTCGGGCCACTCGGGTGTCCCCGCCCATGTTAAGGCGAGGGCGGGGACCCTCTTCCCCATGCCCGCCGGCCTCTGCTTCCTGGAATCGGTCAGTTTTGTGTGCGTTTTCATCTGAAAAGTGACCATTGTGGTTCTTGGTGGCATGGAGACGGGCAGACCCAACTCCCATCAACAGGCCCGAGTTCCCATCCCCTGCAGCCGGCCCTGTTCATCCCGCGGGAAGAAATTAAGGCCATGGAGCTGGCCAGGGCGGGGGGAACATCCTCCACCTTTGATGTGTTTGTGCACCGCAAGGATGGCAGGGTGGAGGAGTTTGGGATGCTGCCGCGTGAGGAGACTGGGCCCTTCGAATGTGAGCCTGGCGTGGGGAGGGGGCCAAAGAGCTGGGATCAGTTGACATGGTGCCCGTCCAGTCGTTGACCTGCACTGACTCTGCTACACTTCAGGAGCTGAAATCCGCCGTGGCAAAACACCCCCCTTGCCACATCGTCGCAGCATACATGATGAACCAGAAGCTGGGACCCCCGGCTGACGATTCCGAGGGTTCAGATAGAAGCGAGGACTCAGGGGACGCCAGCTCTTCATCAGATGCAGAGGTGGGGTGAAGCAGTAGCACAGCATGGGGTGTGCTGGGATGCAAAGGAGGTCGGCCTGCCACCCGCACCTAGACCACTGATTTCCTATGAGCCCTCACCTCAGCCCGCAAACTCAGATCATTTTTCCACACAGGACGAGACATTCGACCCTGAGGCGGGGTCGAGCGACGAGGACGCTGCGCCGGGGGGGTCCAGGCAACCCGGCACGTCTGATGCAGGTGGGTCATTTGGTCAGAGATCACTCTACCCTAGGCTCCCAGCTGGAGAGGGCAATGGTGGCTGCACGCCGCCATCAGTCGTAGATAGACCCGCCTCCTCCCAGCGGTGCACGCCACGTCCGGTCACGTCCTCCTCTCCATCCCAGCAGGGTCCAGCGACGACAGTGATTCAGAGGGAGAGGCTGGCTCGGATGTGGAGCTCGTGTCGGAGGATGACATGTCGACGGCGGCTCTACAGCGGGTGCTGGCAGCCGAGGGCGCAGCTGCGGGGCCCAGGAAGCGGAGGCGCAGCTCCGACTGACGTATGATGCGATGTTTTAAAGCTATGTCACTCTTTGTAATCAGTTCTCAATTGGTCACGCAGAGAGAGCTCTGTGGTCCTGCGCACTGGTGTCACAGCATGCATCACCCCTCCTCCAGCACCTCCACATCGAGCTCGCTGAGGAGCATGTGAACGGAGGCATCATTGTCGTCCTCGCTGCCACCCAGGTTCTCAAAGCTGGCAGTGTCGGCCCGTCCCCTCAAGGGGGGGCTGTGCGCTCTCCGATGTGCCCGCTTTGACTTCCCGCCTGCCCCGCCCCTTGCGCCGCTCGGCGCGTGGGACTTCAGCCCCGTTCTTGAAGTCAGCCCTGCACAGGGGTGCAGGGATGGCTGACTGTGATGGACGGCTTTCACCCACCAGGGAGAGGGGCCATCCACCTCAGCAAGCACCGACTGCCCGCCACCATGCCCAAGCTGCCTAACCCCCTCATCATCACTGCTCACCACCCCTCCCCCCTGTCTTGGGGTCTGCAAGCATGGCTTCAAAGGCCTTGAGGCGCTCCACGCTGGGCACACTCTCCACCCGATGCTTGCGCCGCGCGTGCGCCCGCACCAGCACCACCGCCACCACCGCCACCATACCGATACCCTGGAGGATCTGCGGGAGGGTGGGGAGTGGATTCACACGGGCAAGTGGTATACCTCCGCGGAATTCTAGGGGGGCATCGCCCTCTCTGCGAGGGCAACATACACACGAGGGCATTACACCAACTCTCAGCCCTGTCGCCCCAGTCTCCTGTGTGCCCACACGCCGTCTTGGTAGGGCGACGGCGCCATCCACGTTCCCCTCCCCCCAACCTCCATGCCTTCCTTTCCTGCCACAACCCCTCACCTGCACCGCCCCCGCGGCCAGGCCCTGGCCGCGGGGGAGAGCGGGACCCTGGGGCTGCGCCAGGCAGAAGATCGCCAGGGTTTGCCCCGCCAGGGCCACGGCCACGTGCCCCGAGGCGCTGCCCTCCAGCAGCACTCCCATGCCGCCCTCGCTGTCCGGCAGCCGGCCACCACGGGACAGGACCGCGGCCAGCACTGCGGCCAGCGGCTGCCGCGCCGCCAGCGCCGGGCCGCGGGGCGATCCCCGCCCGCCGGCCTCGTAGGCGGCCAGCGTGCCGCCCCCCGCCACGATCACCGTGTGTCCGCCCGCCGCCGTGAGCGCCACGTCCCGCTCGGTCAGGGCGGGCGGGAGGGCGCGCTGCGCGGCAAGCGTGCACCCCGGCCGGCCGCCCCGGCCCAGCCTCAGGCTCGCCAGCCGGCCGGCGCGGGTCAGCGCGTGCACGGCGTGGGGGCCCTGCGCCGCCGCCATCAGTTCGTCCCCGGCGAGGCCCAGGCATGGCTCCGGGGGCGACAGTCCCTCTGCCCCAGCCGCGGCAAAAGCCCGCCCCGTCAGCACGCCACGCGCCAGCAGAGCGATGCCGGGCGACTCCAGGGGCTGGGAGGACGCCAGCGCGGGCCCCAGTCGGTCAAAGAGGGCCTCGCTGGCGCCGGGCACCCGGACAACAAAGGCCGTGCTGGGCTCTGAAGCGTCCAAACCGCCTCGGGCGAGGACGCTGACGAGGACGGGGCCCCCTGGCAGGACCCCATCGCGGCCCCTCCGTCTCTTGGCGTTGCCGATCAGCCTCAGGGCTCGGATACTGCAGGGCGACCTGCAGTCCAGGGGTGCGGCTGCGGCTCCCGGTGCAACGCCGGCGGGGATGCCGGTCTCGGCAGCCTCGGTCAGGCCATCCCGCGGGACCAGCAGCGCCTGGAGGGTGCCATCCTCAAGGCCGACCAGGAGGTTGAGGGCCCCCGGCTGGTACCAGGCAGCCAGGGCGGAGACTGGCGCTGACGGAGATTCTGGAGAGTGGTTTGTGAGGACCTGGGGGTGAGCCATGCCTGAGAGCGTTCTCTTGTTGAAATAGAATTGCCTGGCAAGCTGCTTGGAAGGGCACCCAGAGCAACAGTGTGGGATGCATGCACATGCGCCGGGTCCCTCCTGACCCTCTTTGGCCTGAGCTTCCACGCACCTGGGGTGAAGCTGGCGACCACGAAACCTTGGGCAGTCAGAATGTGCACGCCCCCTGCCCCATCACCCACAGCAAGAAGGGGAGTCAGTGGCCCACCACCGCGCGGTGTGAGATCCTGACCTGGGTTCTGGATCCATGTAAGTGCAGTCACATTGCTGCGGAGGTTGTGGGCCGACAGGAGGGTGGCGGTATCGGTCCACGTCGGCACACTCGTGTACAAGGGAGTGATCTGGGCCTCGCAGGTATCGCTGGAGCCTACGCAATGGGGCCACGAGAGGTTGCTGGCAGTGCTTGATGAAGAATGCCTGCATGTAAAGGCGCATGCATACCTGTTGCGCATGAGATGGACGCGATGAGCAGGAGCACGACACCCCTCATGGTGTGGAGCGTCCGGTCCCAACAGCCAACCATGCTCGACTCTCCGGGATGCAGTCGTCAGCAATCCTACATCCACTCATGGCATCTGGAGGGAAGCATGCGATGCTGAGATCGCATCATCGGGTTTCGCATGCTTGGCAATGGGCAAACCCAGCCAGGCGAGTGGGGTGGTGGGGAAGAAAGGGTGTGCTTGGAAAACCCAGGGAAGGGTCAAGAAGTTGCTCGCACACGAGCCCCTGCTCCTCAGCAGGTCGCGGAAGCAAAGAATTCCCAGCAAAGTACATGGACAAGGTTTGACGAGAAGCCAGGATCTCTCCCCGCCTACTCCGACCTCGTGCGCCCCGACTTCCCACACCTGCTTCCACGCGGTGCGCAGTTGAGGCCCAGATCTCGACACACTCCGGGGGAGCTGTCCGTCTGATCTTTAGCCATGGTAGAACAGGTACAGCAGTCCAAACTAGTCCTCCTGGGCGAGATGGGCTCCGGGAAGACCAGCCTGGTCCAGCGCTTTGTTCGTGGACAGTATTTCGAGAACCAGGTACGACCTGCGCCGGCGGGGGGCAGGCTGGACTCTTGCTGGGCGTGAGTTTATTTCTTCGATGAGAGCAAGTGTTCTTTGAGGCTGGCCTGGGAGGGGAGGCTGAGGGTTCCCTGCCGTCATTCCATGCGACTGGGGCTTGAAGGCTGGCTGCTCCACTCCCTTGCTGTGCCCTCCCCCTCCCGCCCAGGAGTCAACCATAGGCGCTTCCTTCTTCACAAAAACCATTCCTGAGAAGCACGTCAAGTTCGAGATTTGGTGAGATTCGGTCTGGGTGGTGCCCAGGTTTGTTGCTTTGGTGGATCGCGGATGGATGGGTAGGGAAGGTGCCTGCCCCATCCTCACCTCCCCCTCCCTCCCCTCCCACCCACCTCGCAGGGACACGGCGGGGCAGGAGCGGTACCACTCCCTGGCGCCCATGTACTACCGCGGCGCCGCCTCGGCGGTAGTGGTCTTCGACACCACGCTGGCCAGCTCCTTTGAACGCGCCAAGAAGTGGGTACACGAGCTGCGCCAGAACGTAGCCAACCCCGACCTCATCATCGCGCTGGTGGGGAACAAGGTGGACCTGGTGGACGCGCGCGCTGTGGCCGAGGCCGACGCGCGCAACTACGCGGCTGAGACCAGCCTGCTCTACTACGAGTCCAGCGCCAAGACCAACGTGAACGTGGTGGAGGTGTTTGAGGACATTGCGGACCGCCTGCCGCGCGCCGCCGCAGCCGCCGCGCCCGCTGGCATCCAGCTGGACGAGCAGCCGGCCGTGGCGCCCAGGAGAGCGGGCTGTTGCTGAGGCCTGTAAAGGGACGGGGGGAGGCTGGGTGGCTGGTGCTGGGGTGGAGGGCCCTGAGGGCCAGGCGCCGCCGTGCCCAAGCCAGATGAGTATGGATCTGTCGGCCTTTTCCCCGCGCCGGCCGGCTGGCAGCATGGGGCCCAGGAGCCGGGGCAGGCCCCGAGGCTGGGCTTGAACCCGTCACCCTCACCTTGCGCAAAATATCAGACCTCACGTCACAATGTTGAGCGGCACCTGGAGTCACGGCCACGACCCCACTGTCCCCCTCACACTGCGCCGGATTCTACCGAGGTGCATGCTCTGCAGGCTGTGATGTCCCCAGGCTTTGATGTCCCCCTCCCCTGCCCCCCGCCGCAACTCGCAATGTGTACACTAGGCATGCCACGCGCACAGGCTTCAGGATCAGCAAGGTGATCAGGGGCGAGGAGAAGGGAATAAGTAGAAACCTCCCCAGGAGGACACTGCAGGTACCGGGGGGCTGAATGGGCCCCCCGGGCAGGCGCGATCAGGGGCCCAGACGGTCATGCACGCAAGGGCTTCCGAAAGCTCGCAGCGACCATCTAGCGTAAGGGGCAGAGCAAGCGGGCAGATGAGAGAGAGAGGAGAAGAGGGAAAAGGTACAGCATACTCTCGCGCGGTTCCAAGTGAATGCTACTGGGGGCCGTTTGGCAAGGAGGGAGGTGGCACGTGGCATGCACAGGTGCCACCAGTGTGCCACCAGTTTAAAGGCACCGACATGCGTGGGCGCATGGCGGTCTCAAGGCGAGAGGCAGAGGGGGTCCACCCAGGGCATGATACCTGCCTCCAGTCCAGCCCGTACACCGAACGCCTCCTCGCCCGCTCCGCCGGCTCGCCGTTGCCACGTCCACCCCCTCGCACATGATCCCCTGCCGCCCGCGCTCAGGCGGACGACACATTGAACCAGGATCGCATGCCCTCGTCGTAGTGCACATGGGTCTCGGTGTACAGCGGCCAGCGCCCGGCGGCGGTGGCAATGACGTCCACGGTCTGCACGATGGAGGGCAGCAGCTCCACGGAGTGGGTGTGGGTGTTGGCCGCCAGCAGCTGCTGCGCGGTGAAGGCCGGCGCGTGCAGGTCGGTCTCGGTGCCCATGCCGATCAGGACGAAGCGCACGCGGCTGCCCACCGCCGCGGTGAGGTCGGGCTGGTTGCAGAAGAGGAAGCCGTTGATGGCGGAGCGCACGACGCTGGTTGCGAAGTTGGTGTCGTTCTGCGCGCCGATGGGGTCCAGGGCGGTGCGCTGGAGATTGGCCACCACGTAGGGGCTCACGCTCTCGTCCCCGGTCAGGAACAGGAGTGGGTACAGGTGGTCCACGCCCACGGGGACCGGGGCGGGGTCGGTGGACAGGTCGCCGCCAAAGGCGCCGGCGCGGCCGATGACCAGCGTGCCCACCAGGCCCGCGTATTGGTGCGTCGCGATGTCCACGCCGGAGGAGTAGGCAAAGGCCACGGTACTCAGGTCGTTGGTCTGGGGGCCGGCACTGCGGTGGGTGATTGGTTCATGGGTGGGGTGAGGTGGGGTGGGTGGGGAGCTTGCGTGAAGGGTCTGGGCAGATTGCGATGGGGAGCAGCAGAAGTGGGTGTATGGCGGGGCAGCGCTAGGCCCTCAGACATTCCAGCACAGACCAAGGCATCCGTTCCCCCCATGAGTGAAGAAAAAGGGCACCATTCCCTCACGTGGAAGGCACGAGGAAGGTGTAAAGGTGGGTGGCATTGGGCGCGACGGGGGTGGAGGCGGGGTCGCTGGCGTTGGACAGCGGGATCAGGCCGGCGTCGAAGGCCAGGTTGACATCCATGTCCAGGGCGTTGCGGAAGACGACGGCAAAGGTCTGGCCCACCTCTGCGAACAGCGTGGGCCCCAGCAGGCCGGCGGTCGCGGGGGCTGCCACGCGCGTGGCAAAGTCCGGTCCCGTGTACTGGCGGTAGACGGCCTTGATGGCCTCGGGCCCGATGGACACGTTGGTGTGCGCCACGTACTGCTTGGCGTTCTCGTCGAACGCCTCGCCCGTGCAGCCGTCGAGGCCCAGGGGCACGTAGTTCCAAACCAGGGTCTCGGCCTGGACGTAGTAGGTCTTGGCGGCCTCGGCGGCGGGGGGGTCGGCGACGTCCCCCACCACGTCGTACAGCGCCATCATGCCGGCGTTGATGTGGTCCACGGTGCGGCAGGTGAGCAGGCTGGAGCCGGAGCCGTGCGCGACCACGTCCAGGGACTGCATGGTGCCGGGCATGGCGGTGACGGAGGGCGCGGCTCGGCCGTCGGCCAGCAGGTTCTGGCGCTGGAAGTTGGGCGCGTGCACGTCGGGCTCGGTGCCGATGGAGATGATGTGGACGCGGGTGACGCCGTCGCGCGCGATGGGGATGTGCGGGCCGTTGCAGTACATGAAGCCGTTGATGGAGTGCATGAGGTTGGACTCGGCAAACGCGCCGGCGGGGGAGGACTCGCCGCCCTCCGCCTGCTCCGTCACCTGGGTGTCGTTCAGCAGCACGGTCCAGTCGGCGTCGGCCAGGAACAGCTGCATGTTGGCGTCCAGGAACAGGCTGCCCTGCTCGTTCATGACGCTGAAGTAGAGCACCACCTCCGCGTCCACGTCCAGCGGGACCATGTCGGGGCCAAAGGCGCCGCGCTCGCCGATGATCAGCGCGCCCACCAGGCCCGCGTAGGTGTCGGCGTCCTCCACGGTGTGCGAGTGGTAGAGCCAGGCCTTGGTGGAGAGGTCGGCGGGGCCGGGGCCCGCGATGTCGGGCACGTTCCAGGTGTATGTGAAGGTCTGGCCGGTCTCCACCGCGTCGTCCCGCTTCTCCTCGGCGCTCGTCCCGTCGTTGTAGGGCGTCCCCTCGTTGGACTTGTCGTACCAGACGCCGTGCGGGTGCATGGACACCGGGAAGGGCAGCGTGTTCTTGAAGTGCACGCGCAGGATGTCCCCCACCTCCGCCTTCATGATGGGCCCCAGCAGGCCCAGGTACTCGTCGGCCGCGGCGCGCGGCACGCGCTGCGTGTAGGTGTCGTCGGTGTACAGGCGGTACAGGCCCTTGACGTACCGGCTCCCGATGCGGTCGCTGAAGTTGCCCACGTACGTCAGCTGGTCGGCGGTGAAATTCTCCGCCGACCCGCCGCACATGTAGGCGCCGTGCGGCGCGTAGTCCCAGATGTCCTGCTCCGCCTGCACGTAGTAGTCGCGCGTCGCCCCGTCCAGCTGCGCGGTCAGCAGCGCCTGGGTCGTCGCGTTGGGCGCCACCTCGTACAGCACGATCATGCCGCCGTTGAAGTGGTCATTGATGTGGCAGTGGAACATCCAGGTGCCGGGGGAGCGCGCCTCCATGGCCAGGGAGTAGGTGGAGCCGGGGATCATCTTGATGATGTCGGCGCGCTGGCCGTGCACCGTGATGGTGTTGCCGTGCCAGTGCACGTTGTGCAGGTCCAGGTCGGAGCCGATGGCCGCCGCGTGCCAGCGCACCGTCTCGCCCTGCACCATGCTCACGTTCTTCACCGCGCAGTACAGCAGGCCGTTGATGGAGTGGTGGGTCTGGGTCTCCAGCAGCTCGGTGGGGCTCAGCCCAAAGGACTCCGCCGTCCGGCCCCGCATGTTCATCTCGTACAGCGGGGAGTTGAACTCGTAGATGATCTGGATGGAGAGGGGGTGGGGGGAGGGGGTGTGATCAGGGAGGGAGACAATGCCGGGTTGGCGAGGGAGTGACTGCGAGGCTGTGCTCGAGGCCAAGGCTGCGCCTGAGAGTGCCGCTGCAGCACATGATACTGTGGCAGGGGGGCGTGCAGCAAAACGCAGGGCAATGTACAACTCAAACTACATACCAAAGGGGCGTTAATTGCATTCCAACAATGAAAAATGGGCATGGCTGGCCAAAACCCCGAATGGCAAGGAGGCAGCACACCCAGATCTCATCCCTCCCAGATACCCACCTGGGTGACGGTGATGATGTCCCGGCCGGGGGGCCGCGTGGTGTCGGTCGCGCTGGTGGAGGCGTTGGCGATCAGGATGGGTCCGATCAGGCCCAGGGAGGAGTGGGCGGTGGGATCGACCATGGACCTGGGCGGGGGGAGGCGCGTGCATCTCGGTGACGGGAATGCCGGGGATCTGGAGATCCGATCCAGCGCACGCGAGATATCCTCGACGCACCCCGACACGCTCGGATTTAGACCCTCGAACGATGAATTATAACTCACTTGTACAGCCAGAGCTTTGTGTCCGGCTCGTAGGCGGTGGGACCAGCTTCTTGGGGGATGGTGAAGGTGAGGGTGACGGTGGTGTTGGACGGTACGGGGTCCAGGAAGTCGGAATCGTCCCCGACGATGGGCGTGAAGCCGGTGGGAACGAGGTTGACGTCGAAGTCCAGGGTGTTCCGGAACACGATGGTGACATTGTCTCCCACGCGCGCGCTGATGATGGGGCCTGTGGAGGGGAGCGGGGATGGCCAGTGGCTGGAGTGCCCAGGTTGCATGGCCGCACGCAACAGCCCTAAGCCTCGGCAGCCAAAGCGTGGGACACAAACCGTCATGACACCCTGTAAACTCACCCAGCATGCCCAAGTGAGCCTCAGCTGCCGGCCTCTGCAGCTCCTCCGTGAAGGTCTCGTCAGTATAGCCCTTGTACAGGCCCATGTAATACGAGCTGCCCACGGCCGCCGTGGTGAAGGTCTCCGAGGCGCCGTGCGATGTGCCACAGATGTCGGAGCTGCCTGAGTCAAAGAGGACGACCTCGGCCGAGATGTAGTAGGGAGCCGGGTTTGCAGCTGCCGCCAGTGAAAGCAGGGTGCTGAGCACCAGGGCGCGCACCAGGCGTGCCATGGTGGCCGTCGACTGAAACCTGGTCCCCCTGGAATGCAGGCGAATGCAACGTATATGGCCGGCAGCCCGTCCGACCAGTGATGAGAGACGTTTGTGGGTGTCCGCCTGTCATGGCTCGCGTACGCTGTGGGGTGGCGTGTGCTGCGATCGCTGGCGTACGCTCGTCACGGCCAAACCCCACGCACGTGCCCTCCGATCACGATCCGTCCTTGGCGAAGATTTGAATATCATCTCCCGGATCTCCTTCGCCGAGCACCCTTAAGAACCCGTCAATGTAGCCCAATATCAAATTACAAGTGTATGAGCAAGGCATGGGGTCGCGCACGCAAAAGGCACAAGGGATAGGGGGGTGGATTTGGAAGGACCGCATGGACGGCATCACATACGTGTTATCCATTTCAAGCAAGACATAGAAGTCTTGGGGGTGGGGGGGTGGAACAAGGCAAATTTAGATCGGGGCGATCTCATACGCCTTCCGAATGAGCGTCATGAGACCCGAAAACAAACAAATGAGGTGTGCATGCCCGGATTCCCACGGGCGCGGGTCCTCGCCGTATACCTCTTGAGCATGGAGGGCCATGGCCAATTAAGCTCCAGCCCCCCAAACCACGTTTTCCATTCCCCGTCGCCGGCGGCACGCACAGCACGCGGTCAGCCGTCAGGAGAAGAAGGCGTAGGACGTGGCGTGGTCCACGATGCTCCATGCCGAGCCGACGGCGGCCAGGAGGCCGACCAGCACGAAGAGCGCGGCGATGAGCAGGCAGAGCGCGCGCTCCCAGCGGCGCAGTGCGGCGCCGCGCGCCATCATCCACATGACGCAGGGCAGGATGAAGCAGAGGGGGGCGTAGCCCACGGAGCCCACCAGGCCCATCAGGTCGGTGATGAATGGCAGCGCCACGGCCAGGAAGCCCGTGGCGGCCACGAAGGCCCAGCGGAAGCTCAGGCGCTTGGCGATGACGGCCCAGGAGTCTCGGTACTCCAGCCCCGTCCAGTGCGCCAGCGCGATGCGGGTGTCCACCCAGTCAAACACCGAGTGCGCAAACATCTGCGAGTGTGTGTTGGGTTGGGGGGGTGGGGTCCGAGAGAGGGGGTGCAGATTCGAGAGGAGACGGGAGGGGCCTGCATGTGCACTTTGGTTATACTCTGTAGACAGGCCGAGAACCTCACTGGATGTCCTGCCGTGGAGCACCGACCGTTGGGGTTGCTCAACGATTCTGCCCAATGCGGCACCCCCCACTTAGCCCACACTTGCACACCACACACCACACCCCTTCACTCTGACAGCTTGCACCCCTCATTCCTCCCCTCCATCACCACACACACCCCACGTCCTCCTCCCATCACCAAAACCCACTCACTAGGTAGCCTGCCAGGCCGTTGCCGACCAGGAGGAAGTTGCCCAGGACCACCAACCAGATGGGGTGCCGGATAGAGTTGAAGACCAAGGAGTCCACGCCCGCACCAAAGGCCCAGTAGCCGGAGAGGACGACGGCGAGCACCAGGGCGCAGATGACGGTGTAGCCGACCAGCGCGGCGCGGCGCATGGGCGGCACCGCGCTGGGCCGCGCCGCCAGCACCGCCTGCGTCTCGACCAGCACGGTGTTGCCAAAGAGCAGGGTGATGGAGCCCAGGGCCGAGAAAGCGGGGAACAGGCGCCCCGCCACGCTGCCAGCGATGGCGTAGGACACGTCCGCGTCCCGGCCTGCGCACGGAGGTGTGTGTATGGGGGGGGAGGGTGTGCGGGTGGGACAGGCGTTGAGATCCATCGAGGCTCGGCGAGCAGGCCCCCCCCCCCCCCCCAAAAAAAAAAAAGCCTTCACACGCACCGTGGAGGATGCAGCCCAGGACGGCGAGGAAGCAGAAGCCCAGCGTGGTCAGCGCCCCCGCGGCCTGCACCGGCGCCAGGCTGGCGATGTCCGGCAGGACGACGAGGAGAAGCTGGGCCCCCGAAAACCCCGCGATCCAGGGGGACAGGGAGGGCAGGCAGTGCGTGCCGGCGCGCAGGCCGCACAGCGCCGTGTAGGCGCCCTGCAGCGCCTGGCCGCAGATGACGGGGTAGATGGTGCACATGCCCGTGTTCACCACCAGCTGCAGGCAGGTGACCAGGGCGCGGCCGAGGCGGGGCCCCAGCACGGCCACGCCCAGGTCGCGGTAGCGCGTGCGCCGCACGCCGCCAAACTCGTGCAGGTGCGCCATGCGCGTGGCACACCACAGCGTGGCCAGGTAGGCCACCAGCACGGTGGTGGTGCCGCCGGCCCAGCCCAGGCGCGCAAAGGCGTTGGGCAGGGACAGGGTGAAGGGCGCGCCCACCGTCGCCACCAGGTAGTAGCAGCCCTGGAACCAGGTGCCTTTGGAGTTTGAGGGGAGGGGGGGGTAGGAGGATGGATATTTGGGGAAAGAATGGAGATGGGGGAGGCCAGTCGGCTGCGGAGGCAGAGCCAGTCAGGCACTGCATGTCTGGCCCCAGGGCCTGTGTGTGCGACAGGCCAGGAGCATGCAAACTGCCTCAGGGCAGGCCTGACCGGCGGTCTTCAGGAGAGGTCCTGCCCTTAGTATATGACCCCTATCGACATTCCTGGTACCTGTGGGTTCTTGAAAGGTGCAGCTGCTGGAGTGCGGCAGCAGGCTGGTACTGCTGCTAAAGGTGCTCAGGGACTTGTGCAGGCGCGACAGCGTGCCGGGACGGGGGGCAAGGGGGTCCGTGGCGCCGTTGGCTTCCACGAAGGAGGCCGGCACGTCGTGCAGGCTGGAAAACCTGACGACCCCCACCGCCGCAGGCTCATTGGGAGGGGCCATGCTTCCTCCTGAAAGCCTATATGCCCCCAGCCGTCATGAGGGGGAGGTCCAGGCCGCCTGCGGGACATGTGGGTGGCCGAATGGGTAAGTGTCGCTCACATGGCTTGCCCAAGTCGAAAACTTGGTCCCCGCTTTCCACCCGAGCCGGGACCACCTGGCGGAAGCAGCAGGACCGACTGAAGCCTGAGGCCCGGACGGGGGGTTCCTGCAATCCCTCATTCTGCCGTTTCAAAGCACTCAAGGCCTCCGCGACGATGGACGCCGCAGCGGGCCAGGTCCGGGACTTTGCCAAGAACAGCATCAGGTTGGTTGGGAGGCGTGTTGATACTCGAGGCGCGGAGGCACGCAGAAGGCCTTCCGTTCAGCGATCTTCCATTTCCAATCTGTCCCGACAGGCTAGTAAAGAGGTGCCAGAAGCCCGATCGCTCCGAGTTCGCCAAGGTGGCCCGGCTGACAGCCATGGGTTTCCTGGCCACGGGCCTGATAGGCTTCTTCGTCAAGCTGGTGTTCATCCCCATCAACCAGGTACTCCCAGGGTTGAATGCATGGCGTTCTGCGAGAAAGGATGCCATTACACGCTTCGAAGCGTCAGATCCTGTTGGCTCAGAACTTCCCACACACACCCACACCTCAGATCATCATCGGCAGCACTGCCTCTGCTTGAAGAGGAGTCTGGTGGCGACATGCTCGTTACTCGGCCGCAGCCAAGGCCCTTCCTGGAGAAACTCCTTTGTCTGATCATGCCCTTCCTGCTCTCATTTGTGTAATGCCCCTTACGACGGTGTATCCGGGGCCTGGGTGCCCCCCAACTTGTAGCCCAGGCCAGACACGACATTGGACAGCGCGTGCGCGAGCGCGGCATCCGCCACGTTCCCGGTGTGGAGGTAGAGCGCGCCGTACGCGGCACCCACGCCCGTCGCCCAGGCGGCCGACACGGGGGTCCGCCTGCGATCCAGAAGATGCAGCAGCCCAAACACGATGGCAGTGACGGCTGCGCCTCGCCTGTGCGTGGGAACAAATTGCTCAGGGTGGAGGGGCTGGCGTGGGGCGGGCAGTTTCGGGAGTCCAGCACGCCAAAGGTTGGACTGGCCGAGCTGGCAGGTCCACTGAAGCTGACACTGGCCCCATGTACCAGTGCATCCCCCCTCGCACCAATCCGGGGAAATGGCGGGCAGTAGGCCTCCCCTGAAGCACCACTCCTCTGCAGCGCCGGGAATGGCCCCAACCCAAACGACGTCCAGGGGGGAGCAGGCACTCAGCGCCTTTGTGGGTGGGAGGAGATTGGGTGGTCGCTGTGTTGCGATATCCACTGAGGGGCACTTTGTTTCTGTATCGTCAACAGTCACTGCCCGTCTGCGCAAGTGACCAAGTGCATCCACTTAAGCATGCTTACCTGGGCATTACTGGCATTGGAAGAGGCCTTGAAGCCGGAAACGAGGGCCATCAGGCACCATCTGGCGGCACTCACACCCGCCACCACACCGGCATCCAGAGCAAGGGAGGGGGAGCTGACGCCTGAGATGGTGATGGAGTGGAGCTGCTCATTAGGCGCCTGCAGAATGCTGGCGGATTTCCCCATGCAGCAGTGCCATTCCTGCTCCATCCTCAGCACATGACCAGACACATGTGGACTCGAAAGACTCCCCCCCCCCCGCTCTCTCTCCTGCTGCACCTTGGCTCAGGTAGTGCTGGAGCGCATCCGCATGACCCAGCCACACGGCGGGAGAGGCAATGGGAGCGACCATGCGCAAGGCTTGGCCCGTCAGTGCGAGCACAAGTGTTGTGGATGCCACGGCCGACAGCACATCCGGTCGAGATGGGAAATTGGAGTGGCTGGCCGCACCGCCCTCGGCCGCGGATCGTCGGCGAGATTCTTGACTCGAGGAAAACCCGTTTGGGGGTGTTCTCTGGGTGTTGCCGTCATTGGTGGCGGGTGCTGTAGGCGCTTCTCCCTCGCGCAGGGCGGTAGTGCCTCCCTGCTTGTAATGAAGACGAGGTCGCACTCCTAAGGCCTTGTGCAGCACATGGGACGGAAGCGGTGACAGGAGCTGCATTTTATACGCCCATTTTACGTTCTGGGAGAAGCTCAGTGTCGTGTTAGGCTCTTCAGGACACCTTACGGCAGTATGCTCGAGATGCGATTCCCGTAGCGAGCTGGATCGGAGCTTTACCTTGAGAATTGATGTGCTCTGGTAAATGGTGAAGCATGCAGCCATTGCAAAAGATGTACAAGCACATTCACACAAGCTCAATGGTGGCCATCTCAGCAGAGTCGCCTCGCCTAGGCTGGATCACGGGCTTGACTCGCGTGTAGCCTCCAGGCCTCTCACCATACCGGCTGGCCGCCTGTTCGAACACAGACTTGACCAGCTCCGGGTCGTACACGAAGCCGAGAGCCTGCGTGAAAGGATTGAAGGAAAGCGTCGGGGAGTATCTGGAGCACACAAAGAAGCCATGCCTTCATTTGCGCTCACATACCTTCACGCAAAGTCCTTCCCTCTGGTCCCACGCAGGACACGAGGCATCCGGCGCACCTGCCGACGCGCGTGCAGGCTACCATTCTTGGCCAGCGTGATGATGTGGTCGACGTGTTTCCGGATGGCTTTTGCGCGGGCCTGGGCCGAGGAGGGTGAAGGGGTTGCTGACAACACTGCAAATACTGTCTTGGTTTCGGCGATGGTCTGGCAATGCTCACAACATCCAGCGCTCATGTACCGCATTTCTGTGACTGCATGTCCTCGCCCACCCCTCACGAAATGATCCAGGATTATCACCTTGGTGGTCTGGATCTTGCCGTGCCTCAGGACCTGGGTGACAAGACCGCGAATGAGGGCCTTCCGCTGGTCTGCAGGGAGGTTCAGCTTTGCCTTCTTGTTGCCATGGCGCATGGCAAAAACGGTGGCGCCGTTCGTGGGGGCTCCTTGCAGAGAGTCTGTGCAGGGTTGGAATGGGAAGGTCACCACCAGGGCCCATCACTCACCATGGCCACCCCCGTCATCCACACGGTCCCACGCATCCCACCTCTGGCGACAGGGTCCAGCTGCGTAATCTGCACTCGCCTCATTCCTACATATGAGGGGGTTGCCGTGAAGGCATGCAGCCTCACGGGCGCACGGGCACCCGAGCAGGGTCCCAGCACCCTCGGCGCGCCAAGGGATAACACGGACATGGGGGGAACAGCCAAGGTTCCGCCCACAAGAAGAATAAGTGCACAATGCGAGTCACTGGTTGGACCTCCCCGACTCGTCGATGAGGGCCACTCAACTCAGGACCGCAGCAGGGCGAAGAAGGATAGCACTGCCTTTCCGCGTTTCCTTTTGCCACGGGCGACCGCAGACCAAAAGCCGCCGATGCACAGGCCTTCTCCACCAAAATCGCGCTTCATCTCGAGCGTCCTGTTGGCGCAGGACGCATCGATGGCGCGATGTTGAGTCCACCGCTCATCTAAACCCACCACGGCGGTTTAGACACA
>NW_011934251.1:336054-345333 GCF_000733215.1 Auxenochlorella protothecoides
CCACTATTTCCCGTGCACCACCCCGACAGCGTCAGCTGGCCAAGCTCAGGCTCCACGCCTACTGTAACTTGGTGCTATACCAATAAAAGCATACAGTTTTCCCATCGGGACCATCGAGCTTCCCCGGGGCGGTCCCCCCACTGTGCGCTCCCATGATTTACACCTCTCTGGACAACTTCTACCTCACCCCCGAGGAGGTCGAGGCGTCCCCTTCCCGTGCCGATGGCGTGGATGCGGCTACGGAGGATCAGCTGCGCCGCTTCGGGTGCGGCATGCTGCAGCGGGCCGTGGTCCTGCTGGGCCTGCCCCAAGGCGTGGCGGTTACAGCCCAGGTGCTCCTCCACCGCTTCTACTGCCGACGCTCGCTGAAGAAGTTTGACGTCAAGGTTGGTTTCTAATTTGTGGCGTGGGGGAAAAAGGGTGGTGAGGATGGGACGGGTGGCGAGGATGGGAAGGGTGGTGTGGATGGCGTGTCTTCCGGACGAGGGCCCTGGCCCCGTGGCCGGCCTTTCGACAACAATTTGAAGATGCTGTCATGTCCCCCAACTCACCTGTCTCCCTCCCTCCCTCCTCACCCCGGCCCCAGGTGACCTCCATCGCCGCCTTCTGGCTGGCCGCCAAGCTGGAGGAGGTGGTGGAGATCGATCGCCCGGACCGCCTGCGCCTGCGCGATGTGCTCACCACCTTCCACCGCCTGCTGGCACGCGCCGCCGGCTCTCCCGTCCCCGCCCCGCTGGACCCCCACTCCGCGCGCTACGCGGAGCTCAAGGCGGCGGTAGTGCGCGACGAGCGCCACCTGCTGCGCGCGCTGGGCTTCGTCATCGGCGCCGAGCAACCGCACCGCTTCGTGCTGAACTACGGCGCGCTGGTGCTGGGCGCAGGGACGCGCGTGCAGCAGGAGGCCTGGAACCTGGCCAACGACTCGCTGCACACCACGCTGTGCCTCACGCTGCGCCCCGAGGTCGTGGCCTGCGGCATCCTCTTCCTGGCCGCGCGCCGGCTGGGCATCCCGCTGCCGGAGGCGCCGCCCTGGTGGCAGCCACTGGGCGCCACCACGCAGCAGGTGCACGCGGTGGCCGCCGCACTGTGCCAGCTCTACGCCAAGCCCCCGGCCCAGTATACAGACGTCAGGGCGCGGGGGAGCGGGGGGCCTGCACGGGGTGCGGCGGCGGGTGGCGCGGACGCGGAGGAGGGTCTGGAGACGGACGCTGGCGTCGGGAAGGGCGCCGGCGTGGAGGCGGCGGCTGCCGCCATCGACGCCGTGACCCTGGAGCAGGGGCCCGGGAGTGCGTCACGGGACGCGCGCACAGACACGGCCAGACGCCGACAGGTGTGCTGGGGTGGGTGCCGCATGCTCCCACACTGCACCACCCCGAGCTGTGATGACCAATGATTCCCCTACCTATGCCGGCGGATACCCTGTCGGCCGTTATGGACTGTATTCGTACACTGAGCTCAACTTTGGTGGCGCGAGCACCCCCCTGTGCTCTGGAAAGGGACGCGTTCCATCCCTGCTCTACTCCATGGTGCCTGCACATCGACCAATTCCCTCGCCTGTACCCGCAGGCGGAGGGAAGCGACCGCGCACAGCCGGACGGCGAGCACGCGCGAGAGCGGAGGGAGAGCAGGGAGCGGCGAAGGAGCCGCAGCCGGGAAGCACGGGAGCGGCGTCACCGCGACGACTCTAAGCGCCGGCGGCACCATGGCGAGTAAGGGCCTGTGCTCCCGCCCATGATGTGGCCCCAGTCTGATTTCGTCGACCCCCATCACCCATTCCCTGGTGAGGAAAGCGTGAAAATGGGGCCGCAACACCACGCAGCGCCCCCCTGCCCCATGATTATATGCCTATATATACGCTATTCCGAGAAGGCGTGCACCCGCACGACCTGCTGCGGACTTATTGCAATACCCCTGAGGGCCGACGGGGCTGGGCTGCAGGGCCCCGGTGCCTTGAGGTAGAGGCGTCATGATTGATCCAGGTGCACCCCGCCCCTTCCCCCGCAGTTTCTTGGTCACACGTGGCCGAGCAGACTCGAATGGAGTTGCGGCTTCACTCCCCTTGCATCAGATGCCCGTCATCATGGCCTCCTCCTTTTCCCACTGCACAAGGCGGCCATAAGTCTGCCCGTAAAAGTACCATTGACAGTTGCCTATATGCTCTTTGACGGACCACCATTCAATTCCTGACTCAGTACCTGACCATGCACGTGCCCCCAGCGGCCACTGCCCCCTTGCAAAACTCCGAGACTCGCGCTGGGAGCCGTTGAACTGGCGGGGTGGAATGCCATGTGACCTCATGCCCTTGTTTCAATGTAACAAGCTGGCCATGCTGGCCGTTCACCAAGACAGTGTTACCAGGGGTCCCCACAATGAGGTCTTGTCCTGTATGTGCCTGCCTCTCAGCCAAAACCGTCCACGGGTCCAAAGGTGGTGTAGCTGACCTTCCCGCCGTCCAGCAGCGACGCGACGAGCAGGTGCTTTCGGGCCTGGTGGGAGGCACGGCACGCAGCCGCCAGCAGGGCCGGCAGCAGGGGAGCAGAGTAGTCCATCAACCGGACGCAGAACTGGGCGTGGAACAGGGTGGGATCGCCGGGGTATACCAGGTAGTCTGCTCCAAACTTGGAGCCCCCCGTCACACGGAAGCTGCAAGGGGGAGCGGGGTTTGGATGCGGTGTGGATAGTATGAGACGATGATCTTACCTGAGCTCTGGCCTGGGGAGACAGGCTGGTCTTGCGCCTGGAAGGTACAAGCTTTCCATCGTCCCTAAGCTTGCATGCTCAGCAAAAAGCATCCCACGCCAGGCCACACCCACTGCAATCAATTCCCAGCCCTGGCCCTGTGCACTCACCCCCGCGACAGCAGGTCTTTGAATACCGCATACCGCTGCCGCTCCCCTGGCGTTGCTGGGAAGGTCCAAGCGGGCAGGACGGACACGGCCTCACCGGGGTCACGCGCCGCTGCGCGGGTGGGAATGCAAAAGTGCGATCCGCGGGCCAGTGCCTCCCTCCAGGCAGGCGCCTCGCTGCTGCCCTCCACAGCCCGTGGCCCGGCCTCTTCGTCGCTGCCGTCACTCTCGCTCTCATGCGCCCGCTTCCTCGCAAGTGCGGCGCTGGCGGCGTCCGCTGCCGCAGCACTGGTCCTGAGCACCGGCTGCAGCCGCACCCACTCTGCACATTGAAAGCGGGAAACGCATGGGCACGCAGTGGCGCAGGGGCACATTGTGCTCTGTCAAAACAGCTCTTCCGCCCTTTCTATTCCTCATCGGCCCTCACAGGCGCAAGTTACCTTTCTCAAGTGCGAGGGTCACCTCCTCAGGACTTAGCTCCAGGGGAAGCCCATGCACAGCGTTCTGCTGCTTGAACCCTGGGTAGAATGGGTGCAGGAAAGCATGTTGGAGAGGGCCAGCGGGAGGCATGCACGCAACATTGTCCAGCCTTGCTCTGCCGTTTAGGTCGAGCCTCCTACGGGTGTCCCCACCCTACCTGCTACCCCACCGACCATGGCCCCAACGAGTCCGCAGGTCTGTCGCAGCCACAGAGCCTCTGCATGTGGGTGCAAAAGTCTCCATCTGTTCTTTCACATGTTGAAGATGCAACTCCTGAGTGATTAGCCAGAGACTCCCCTGTGGTCCCGACCTGCTGCATCCCAGACGTATCCACGGCCCTCCTGCACTTCGAGGGAGGCGATCCTACGCTCCTCCATGTTCATCGATAGTGGGAAATTGCTATCATCACTTTATTTACCTACAGACAATTATTTACTCCTTTTGCGTCGGAGATGCATGTCACCGAGCACCGCGCGCGCTCGCGCCCCAGGATGTCGACATCTCCTAACGCATGGATACCTCCGAGGTATCCAGTGACTGCCCATCCCATGGCAATATAGTCAATGTGCGATTATGTTAGGACTGCCAATTTTGTCAGGCAGGTGCACATGGGAGTGTTTGGCCTGGAAGGGTAATGAGCAAGCTGGATAGCCGACGACAGTGTCCAACAAAGGGCACAAATGGTCAAGGGCCCTGACAGAGCGTTGGCTGATCTTACGCACATATCTGGGATGTAGACTAGTGTCCATGGTTTGCGTAGTGGAGCGATGGCTCGGGTTTGGCATGTGTGTCGCTCATTCCTGCACTTCCTGGCTAGGCGGCTGGGCAAGCAGCATTCCCAGGGCCGTCCAAGATGTCATGCAGGCTCCTTGACTTGACTAGCAAGTAGACTGATGGCTTGTGATTTGGTATCAGATGACCGAAGCAGTGGCCTACCCAAAGAAGTAGGTGCATCTCCTTCAACTGGAAACTGGTCCAGGGCATTGGTATGCAATCATCCAGGCTAAAGAAGCAACAACAATATAGGTCCCTTCATCCCGATGCACATCTTCTCAAATACTAAAACATATACATGACAAACAGTTTTTAAGTAGGTACCTGCCCTAAATTTGGGAATATGGAGATGGCGATTTGTCACGCTGATTTTGCAGGGAGACTCGTTGCTGCTGCTGCGCGCGCCCCGGCTCGACTCCTTCGATACTGTGGGGGACCCACGGACAGTCATCAAGATGCTGCCCTCCGCGATAGTCTGTTGAAACGTTCTGCTGGCAGGGGGCTCAGTTACCGTCATCATGGCCCCACCTGTGAGTAAGACTGCGTATGTATATTGGTTGTCGTGATGCTGCCTGTCTCCGACTGCATGCCATCTCCACCATTTACGCAGGTTTATTGTGGAAACTACGAGTACGATGCCAGTGAACGTGACTTGGAGCGCTTGTTCGACAGATATGGTCGCGTGGAAAGAGTAGAGTTCAAGTCTGGTGCGACATCTTGGGGAAGGAGGGGGGTGCGTGCTTCGGCTCTGCTCCCTCCCATTGCGGACTAACTTCCCCACTTGCCTCCCAGGTTTCTGTTTCGTGCACTATGAAGACATCCGCGATGCCGAGGACGCCATCAAAGATCTTGACGGGTGAGGCGTGGGTCCTGAGTGTTGTGGGAGAGGGGAAGCAGGGCCGTTGCCCTGCTGCAACATGCAGCAGCAGCCGGTCTACAGTACAGGGGGCGGGTCCTAGCCTCGCATCCCACCCAAGATCAGTGGACTGCCCACCCTCCCCACCCCTCGCGACAGGCGGGAATGGGGCCGCATGCGCCGCAGGCTGAGGGCCGAGTTCTCCAAGACCGACGTCAACGTGAAGGTCAGGGAGGAGCGGCGGAGGGAGGCTGCGATCCCCAACACCACGCTCTTCGTGGCGGGCTTCGATCCCCGCACCATCCGCACGCGGGACCTGGAGCGTGCCTTTGAGCCCTTTGGCAGGGTGAAGGTGAAGCTGAGAGGCTGCAGGGCTGCTTTGCCGGCTGCCTGTGCAGGGGGGGCCTGGTGGCAGCGCCCTCCGCGCCTGGAGGGGAACAGTCTGGGGTCGATGTGCCACCCACCTCACTCCCTTGCCTGCCCTCCCCCCGCTCCAACTCCAGCGCTGCCAAATAAAGAAGAGCTTCTGCTTTGTTGAGTTCTACGACCTGGAGGACGCCAAGGAGGCCTGCAAAAAGGTCCACGGCACCCGGATCCTTGGCCGTGACATCACAGGTGGGCTTGCGATGTCGATCCTGGTGCAAGGGTTGCAGAACCTTAGCTCAGCTGTGATGCGGTGTCAACACTTGCGCCCCCTTTCCACCCAGCCGAACATCGATCCCCACTTCTCCCTTGCTAGAATCCAAGCATGTCGCCTCATTCACTCCCATGTGCAGTGGAGTTCTGCGTCAAGGACTCGAGCGCAGGCCGCTCCTTCTCCCCGGCTGGGTGAGTCGGGGCTGGCCGTCTGTCTGGTGATTCCGCTTCTTCCTCAGCATGTTGATCAGCCTGGATGTCGTGCCTCACTCCCCGCTTGCGATGCACGCCGCACCTGGCCGCACCACCTGCCCACGCCTGATGCAGGGGGCGCGACTCTCGCGACAGGGCGCCGTACGGCGAGGACAGGAGGGGCAGGGACCCGTCCCGTGACCGCCGGCCACGTCCCCGCTCTCGCTCGCGCTCCCGCTCACGCAGCGCTGGCCGCCGGGGCCGCGCCTCGCCGCGGTACAGCCGCAGCCGCAGCCCGGCCCCGGCGCGGCGCGCACGCTCGCCCCTGCCAGCGCGGCGCGAGGACCGCTCCCCGGCGGGGAGGTGAGAGCTGGACAGGGGCGGGCGTGGGGAGCATGGCCGACGGCGTCGGCAAGCCTTTCCAAACCTGGGGAGGGGTGAATGCGGGGTGATGGGCGGCCCGCCGTACGTTTCCACCTGGGTGGCACGACGGCACACACGCTTGCCCCGGCTTCGGACCTGCGTGCCCTGATCCTCCTCGCCACTCTCCAACACAATCCCCCGGTGCAGGGCGGCACGCAGCAGGTCCCGCTCCCCCCTGCGCGGCCGCTCGCGGTCGCCGGTGCGGCGGAAAGATGCCTCGCGCTCCAGGAGCCCCTCCCCCCTGTGACGCCGAGGCAGACGCGGGCTTGCGTGTCCATGGCGCATGCACCTCTTCCCCTGCACGCCTTGACTGGGCTGTGGCGTGGCTTACAGTGACCTGAAATGCACAGGGCAATCGCCTGAATACATTGTTCTGGGGTCCAGCACAGGAGGGTATCACTCAGGTCAAACAGTGCAGGTGAGTGTGTGCCAGCACGTCAGGGGTGAGGAGCATGCGCTGCTCCTCCTGGCACGACCGTGGGGTTTGACCGACCCCAGTCGCAGCTGGCTGCCGAAGGAGCTGCACCGTGATGCCAGCGGGAGGAACCTCCTGGCAGGGCCACTTCGTGGCAGGTCCCCCAGTCAGCCCCCGCGCTGCGACTTGCGGGCGAGGAAGCGCGCGCGCGCGTCGCTCACGTCTGCGTCCGAGTTGCGGCGGGAGAGGGGCAGCGGGCCAGGTTTGCCCGAGGCGCCGCCGGAGGCGGCGTGCTCGCCGCCCACCGCGGCCGCCACGGCGGCCGCGGTGGAGGCCCCGCCGCTCAGCCGCGCCACGTCCACGCCCGTGAGACGCGGGAGGAGGGCCGCGACCCAGGCCCCCTCCACCGCGCACACCTTGGACAGGAAGGTGTGCCCTGTGGCGATGAGCTCGTGGTACACCACCCACTCCGGCAGCAGGCCGTCCTCGTCGGCACCCAGCCGCGCGCAGGACGGGTGCACCTGTGTGGATGGCCAGTGTTTTGGAGGTGGGTGACACCGATACGAGTATACATCAGGTTGTAGGTGCCCACAGGCAGTGCCAGGGAGTAGGGAGCGCTGGCTGCAAAGGGCGCTTGGTGCAAAGGATGAGCGCAGCAGAGCCCTCAGTGCCAGACCGCGAACCCACCTGGGCCAGCGTCGGGCGTTCGCCCAGGGTGCGGTAGCCGTTGTGCAAGGGCATGCGGCGCGCGAGCTGGTTAGCGAAACCTGTGATCAGGGCGAGGTGGATCTTGTGTAGTGAGGTGTGTGGTGCCAGGGGGGCTTCGTGCGCCAGGCACAGGGACATCGGAGTTGCCTGCAACCCCTGCTCCGATGGCCGCGTGCCACGACCACGCAGATCGAAAATTCTGACTGGCAGCGTACAGGAAATTCCCCCTTTCGACCCAGGTGAGCAGCAGGCCACAGCGCGTCCCTTGGCCCCTATACAGCAGCTCACCTATCGCAAGGGCGTGGCGCAGACGGCGGTGTTCTCCCTCGTCCCCGTCCAGAATTTCCCCATCGGCCACGCCATCCCTGCCTTCCAGGTCCTGGTTGCTGCCCCTCCGCGACCCCGGCGCGTCCTGCGGGCGGGGAACCCCGTCTGCACCCCGCTTGGCGGGCCGGGGCGGCCTTCCCTCGCCCGACGCCGCCAGTCCCGCGCCGCTTTGCCTGGAGCGCGCGCCCCGTGCGCCGGGCTCCGCCGCCGCCATGGCCCGCTCCAGCTGCGCGCGCACGTCGCGCGCGAACCGCAGCGTGCGCGCGTCCACGCCGAGCGCGCGCGCCCAGTCCGCGCCGGCCCCCGCCGCCTGCCAGGCGCGGTAGAGGCGCAGGAGGAAGACGTGGTCGCCAAGGCCGCCGGCCTGCAGGCGCAGCAGCTCGGCGCGGGCCTGCGGTGCGAGCGGCGCCGGCGCCGAGCCTGGAGCCCCGGCCCCGGGCCGGCTGGGCGGCCTGCCGCTGGGCGCCGGCCCGGGAGCATCGCTTGCGAGGAGCTGCTGAGGCCCGCGCCCACCCAGGAATACGCTGGACTCGGTGCTCAGCATGCCTGCCAGGCTCAGCATGTTGCCGAGGCACCCGCCGTCCTCCGCCGCCAGTAGCGCGCGGGAGAGGTGCGGTGTGAGGGGCAGGGCCGCCATCCGGCGCCCGATGTCTGGATGAGAGAGTGGGTTTGGAGGGGATTCGGATGTGCAAGTGTCCAGCGGGGACTGGGTTCGATCAGAGTGCCCGCACCTGATCTTGGCTAAAGCCTCGCCGCAAGCGATTGGTGGCTTGGCAGGGTTATACCTTGTGACCCCTCCATCCCCTGCGCACACACACACCTCCCAACACTGGAATGATGCCAGTACCTTCAGTGCTCCTTACCTGTGATGACGCCGTCGCCGTCGATGGCGTCCAGCACGTACAGGCTGCGCAGCGCTGCTTCCAGGGCGGGCCTCTGTGGGGAGATGGAGTGAGCGGGAAGCAGTCGAGAGCACCCTGGGCACCACGCTAGAGTACTTGCGACGCGGTTTCAGATGCATCCTGGGCATTATCCATGACGGGGCCCATGAGCTGTACTGCGCATCGCGGTTTTGTGATACCATCTTCACGCCAATGGATTGCACATCGACAAGTTCCCCAAGCCCTCCGAGCACCAAACATGCCCGCCGCCATGGTCGCACCGCTGGCGGGTCCAGGTACTCAAACCCCAGCACATCGATGTTGAGGGGGAGGGATTTCAGGTAGAGCACCACCCCTGCCAGGCTGGTCCTCTGGATCTCCGGGGCGGTCTTTGGAGGTGTTGGTGGTGAAGGAGGGGGGCGGTATGGGTACAGGATCAGGGGGGCCAAAGCTGAGAGAAGGTACGAACTGGGGTCCCTCCTCCCCCGCTCCATATCTTGAAGGGCCTGCGGCGATCCCCAGCGCGCCGTATACTTGCCACCGCCAACCTTGCCGAGTGACGAGGTGCTCTGCCGGTCCCAAATGCCCCAACCAGGACCGCCCCCACCCCCCCCCCCCCACACACACACACACCCACCGGCGATGGTAAGCTCCATGGGCAACTCGGGGGGCACCACCGAGGTCAGGATCATGATGCAGTTCAGGACCAGCTTGAACCGATCCCGGTTGGGGTCCTGTGCC
>NW_011934251.1:346150-360101 GCF_000733215.1 Auxenochlorella protothecoides
GTGTTGGGCATCTGGTGCTCGTAGTACTTTTGCGTGTACAGCCGGTAGCACTTGCCCGGTCGGGTTCGGCCCGCCCGACCGGCTCGCTGCGTGGCCTGGACCCTGGTACAGGGGTTTTGGGGGCGGGGAGGGCATCAGCGTTCCCAGCTGGTGGAGCTCGGGTGGCCCAGGCACGCCACGGCCCCCTCACACTTTCACTACTTCGTCATGTGTACTCCCTTTGGCATGCATGCGCTTGAACACAACGACTTCTCGTCCATCCGACCCTGCACCAAGCCTGCTTACCCCTGCCCCAACCCCTCCTTCCCACCTGGAGATGGGTCCAACCTCCAGGCGGTCCAACCCCGTGGCGGGATTGAAGTCCTTCTGCTTGGACATGCCGGGGTCAATCACGTACACCACCCCCTCCACGGTGACGGAGGTCTCTGCGATGTTTGTGGCCACAATGCAGCGCCGGGTGCCGGGCGGGGCGGGGCGGAACACCCTGGCCTGCGCTGGAGGGCGGGAGGGGGGGGATTCAGGCGCCAGCGGGACCTGTGCCAGCCTCAGGCACGGGCCCTGGGCAAGGGGAGGGCGCCGCCGGCCACTGCGCCGTGCGCCTCATCATCATTACCAAGGGTGCCCTGCACCCTCGCGAGGCCGCCGCGCCCTTCTCACACTCAAGATCCGACCCTTGCCTGCATGTCTGGAGGCAGCGCAGCGTAGATGGGGAGCACCAGCAGGTCCCCCGCCGCATCGGCCGGCAGCGCGCGCACTGCCGCATTCAGCTGGCACACCGCCTTGTCGATCTCGGCCTGCCCGGTCAGGAAGACCAGGATGTCACCTGGGGGTGTCGAGGTGGAACGAGGGATTCACCCAGAGTGCCCGCAGCCTGTGACTGGAGATGCATTACAGGCCCGCACCTCTCCAGCGCCTCAGCATGCTGCCCCGTTCCTCCCCCCCACACCCACCCTCCGACTGGTTGCAGTGGATGTCCAGGGCCGTGTCCACCGCGGCCTCCAGGTAATCTGCGCTGTGATCGTCCAGCGAATGCACAATCTCCACCGGGAAAGCGCGGCCAGGGACCTCGAACACGGGGCAGGCACCGTAGTAGGCTGAGAACTTCTCGCCGTCCAGGGTTGCAGAGGTGATGACCAGCTTGAGAGGGGGGTTCCTGGCCAGTGTGAGGGTGGGAGGAAACCAGGGCGGTTTCAGGGACTGCTAAGCGGAGGCTCGCCAAGATGGAGGCCCACGGGCACTCCTCCTCCTGCAAGCCATCCGCTGAGGGGCAGAGAGAAGCACATTGACGGCCCCCCGCTTTCCCCTCCCCCTCTCCGCTGGCCATCAAATCCCGGGGCCGCACCTCCTGGCCACCAGGTTCTTGAGTAGGGCGAAGAGGACGTCGGTATTCAGTGACCGCTCGTGGGCTTCATCCAGCACGATCACACCGTACCACGAGAGGGAAGGGTCGTGCAGGAGCTCGCGGAGCAGCGTGCCATCTGTCACGGTCGGGGAGGGCGTGCCCTGGTTGATGGCGATACCCGCAAGTCCCCGAAGAGCATCCACGGGCACTCAACGGTTGAGCGCAGACTGGGCCACCCAGGCAGGTTGTGTCCCGCTGCCATTGCCTGCCTGGCAGCGTCCCAAGGCCAGCATGGGGTGAGCGAGCACGGCCGTCCCTTCCCCTCCCTTCTTCAAACCCACCTGTCAGGTACTTGATCGAGGTCCTGCGCGAGCAGCACTCCTCGAACCGCACCGCATATCCCACCTCCTGCCCCACATCCACCTTCCTCTCAAAGGCCACCCTCCGCGCGACGGTGACGGCAGCCTGGGTTTAATTTGGGGGGGGGGGGGGGCCAAGCAATGGAGCAGCCGGTGCCTGCCTGCACTCAAGGGCGAAGAATCGAGGCACCCTCAGGCATCCAAGGGCCGCTCAGGGTCAGACAGACCACCAGTACTCACCACTCTCCGTGGTTGGGTGACGCCCACCATCCCGCCCGCCCCCAGTCCGGCATCCAGCAGAATCTGCGAGATCTGGGTGGTCTTCCCAGACCCTGTTTCGCCGATGACCACCACGACGGCATTGTCCCTCACGGCCTCGGCAATCGGAGTGGCAAATCGGCGTATGGGAAGCTCGAGCGGGTCCATGCCGGGCCAGCTGGGCTCCGCCGTGATCGAGGCCAGGCCGTGAAGAGGGAGTGGCACGAGCCGCAGCCCAACGGTGGGCCCCTCACCCCCTCAAGAGTGCTTCGATGAGACTGTACATGGAAATGGATCGTCCTTGTAATAATTTACAATAAAGGCAGATACATGCAGCCGTCTCTGGGTGCACCTGACGCATTATGCGCGCTGTCGAGGGGTGATGGAGAGGGCCAGATGAACAATTTGCGCTCAAATTCCATGCGTGATAGGAGATTACATCTCATTCTTCCACACGTCCTGAGTGGGTGGTGAGTAAGCCGGATAGTGGGGCCAGAGCCAAGCTATCTAGTAAAGCAGGGAGGTGGGGAAATAGATGAGGCCGTAAAGGAATCTTGGAAGCCTAGTCTCGACAAACTCTTCAATCCGTAGTCGCTCACAATCTTAGGCACAGTACCCTTGCCAAGTCCTTTAGGGCACGTGCACCGTCCCTGGAAGGAAGGGATTCTCCTCTGACGGCTTCATGTGGGAGAAGGCGTGGTTCACATGGCTGTGGCAGGCCTGTGAGAGGGGGAGTGTGACACCCGCATGAGGCACGCATCAGCAGAAAGGGAGGCGGGGGTGCGAAGCACGGCCTAGCAAGATGGGCTGCCTGATGCGGTCTGGGAGCCTGAATCTGGGAGGCCCAAACATACCGCCCCGGCCTGAGCATGGCTTAGGAAACATTTCCCTCACTGCAGGAACCGCGTCCTCCCCTCATTCAGCATCCAGCCCACCTCATCGGCCCTGACAGCCAGCAGGAGGTCCCTCATGGTGGCATCAGGGCTCAGCTGCCAGTACTTGATGGCGATTTCAGGCAAGGCCTTTTTCTCCCACTGCGGGATTAAGCCAGCGTCAAGGTCCTGGCAGGGGAAAGGGGACGAACGGATGGGGTTTCCCGGTATGGACAAGGGGCGCAGAGGGAGCACTTCCCTGCGACGAGTCCAGGCATCCCCCTCTCGGCCACGTGGCATGGGCGCATACCGGCAGCCTGTACCATCCTCCGTACCGCACCTTGATGCAGCGGGTGTAGGTCTTGACTGCCTCTTCCTCCAGATACCTGTTCGTACAAGCCCAGGGGAGCAGTTTGTAAGTAGCAGTGAAGTGACGAGACGAAGCATCCCCCACATCACGAGTTGGTAGGGTGTCTTCCTGCACGAGTGAAAATGCATACCTGCACAAGTGAAAATGCACCTTCTTCCCATCAGACAGTCTGTGCAGTGCACTCACCCGACAAAGCTGTGGCAGGTGCGGGGTGAGATGGTGTAGGCAAGGAGGTAAAAGTTGAGGAACACGCCTGCAGCATGTGATGGAGGGGGACGACCTAGCCTCTGGCCATCTCATCGCGCCGGGGGGGGGGGGGGGGGGGGGCTCTGGAGAATGAGGCGGCTCGTGCCAACCAAGACATGGCATCGCCAACTCTTCTAGCAGGTAGAATTCCCACACTCAAGGCATACGCTGGCCGCTGCCTGTGCAACTGATGCAGCTCCAACCCAGCGCCTGGCCCATCCGCCACGCACCCTGGCCGAGGAGCACGGTGCCCCTCATCAAGGGCCCAGGCTCCCTGAACTGCAGGAAGGTCAGGAGGTGCATGCGCTGCACAGGAAAGGGGGGGGTTGGGAGGGAGATTCGGGGACATGTTACGGGATGGCCGGTCAAACTCCCTGGGATGGCACACACATGCATGTGCCTTGAAGAGCAGTGCCAGGGGACGATGTCGGCCTACTGGACCGCCAGAAGGGTGACCCATTGTTCCTGACACCCAAGGTGCCCGACTCTGCCCTAAACCCCCAGCAAGCCAGCCGAGCAGCCGCCCGCACCTCATTCTCTGCTTCTTCCAGCAGCGTGTGGATCCAGCCCCGGTCGCGCTTCATGGAGCGCAGGGAGCGCATGTGGCGCAGCATGCCTGCGACGAAGCCTGGAACGCCTGCAGGGGAGCGGCTCTTGAATGCTGTCGAGATTCAGGGTGGGCAGGCTAGACATGCGCGGTGTCATTATCCCACCCCATTATCCCATGCCTCGTACCCGCCACGGTCTCCAGGAACAGAATGCGGCGCAGCCACCTCTCCTCCGTCATCTGGTGGCCGTACCCGGTGGCCACATCGAAGAGGGAGCGCATAGCCTGCACCCCGTAGTAGCCCGCCTTCTCGAAGAAGGCCTTGGGTACCTGGTGGTGGGGCTCCACGCTCTCCACATACTCCTTGCTGTAGATGGGCTGCATGAGCCAGTAGCTCTTGTCCTTGCCACCCGCCTCGGGGGAGGAGGCGGTGGCACGCAGGCCGGGGTGGGGCATCACGTTGTCCGCGGCATTGTAGGTGGAGTGGTCCTTGGGGTCCGGGGTGCTCAGCTTTTCCGCAGACGCCGGCTGCGCGCATGGGGTGGGTGTGCGAGGAACCGTTGTTGCGAGGGGGGGGATCTGGATGACATGATCCCATGCGGGATGCATGCAAAGTTCAGCGGCCCATCTCTACCCAACCGGCCTGCACGATCCTCTCCTTGCCTGAGCCGAGAAGCTACGAGTTAGGAAGGTCGCACCGCCGCGACGCATTTCCCATAAACCCGCCGACTCCTGAATTGGTTTCCAGATGGCGGGGGCATTGCATGATCTGGTCAAGGTCCGGGAGATGGCTCGCAGCATACTGTGTGTGTTCAAAGGCCTAGGTGTCGATGGAATCTGGTACACACACGGGCGTGCTTCAAAGCACTCGATTTACGGCGCCGAACCCCCCAGGGTGCTGTGATGAGGTGTTTGAAAATGATGTATAGTCAAAACAATATGAGCTATAATGCTGTATTTTGTCTGGACCCCGTATGGATGTCACGGCGCCTCGGACCCCGCACTCACGAAGAGCGATGACGTTATATTAGGGCACATTGCCCCGGCGGGCTTTGACTTCGACCTCATCGCTTGGATTGTTCAGTTCTAGATCCACTCTCAAATCCCAGTCGGGGCATCTGCGTTCATTGCATTTTGGGGCATAGGACGTGCGCAATGCATGCCAGCTGATGCACTGTTCAGTACGAAGTCTCGACTTGCTCCTGACACGGTCAAGGGGGCAGTGCCTTTGTTAGAACCAGGCGTGTTATTCCATACAGTATGATTCGCGATACGCTCTCGGAGGACATAGACGAATGATGCATCCCGGGTTCTGGGTTCTGTATTGCCTCGAGCCCACAATCGACCGCATTTTCATGCCACATCTGTAAGTCCTCACCCGTCCGGATTACTGTTGGAAGCACTCGCCTCCGAGCACCAGCGGGCCGCGCATGACGCGCAGCTCAGAAATCCATGTGAATGTCCATGACGTCCAGCTGCAGGATGGTCACAGGCATGCCCAGCAGGTCCCCCAGGCACGGGACCGTGCGCCCCAGGTCGCCTGTACCAGGGACATTGCAATGAGATGGTGCTCACCTTCGAAAGGGGGCCGTTCATCAGCCTGCCCTTTCAGGGCCAGCCTGATTACTTCAGGCATCACTTTACAGCCAACATCTCCACACCCGCCCCTCACCGTGTACGAACTCCTTGACATACGTCCCCGATTGGGTGCGCAGGCCCAGCAGGAAGCACGAGGAGGACGGCACCGACCTCACGCGCATGCACACAACGGTCCGGGGTCGCACCAGGTTGGCCCGCCTGTGCAGCACCTGCACGTGAGGAAGCGGGGCACGTTTGCGTTGTCGCACAGCGCGGGCGCGGCCTGGGAATCAGGGTTCCCAAGCTTCCAGGAAGGCCTTCTTTGGTAGCTCAGGTGCCAGCGCACGGCAAGCCATGAACCACTCATGGCCGCAACCACACACGTAAATATCATCACCAAGGACCCCCTCCCCCAACCAAATACATGTCCACCCCCTCACCCGCATGGGCGTCTGCTGCTTAATCACCAGCCCCTGCCTCGCCTCCAGCTGCGCCACCTCCTGCTCGCCCACTGGACGCGGGGCCCAGCACAGGGCCACATACGACTTCTCCCGGTCCCCGTCCTCGGCCTTGATGGCAGCTACCTCGGCCGGGGTCAAGACGCGCAGGCCTCGCACGCCCACGCGCCCCGCCTCGGCCTCGTTGATCCCACGCTCCAGGTCCAGGCAGGCGCCATGGTCCGGCGGCGCGCGCCCCGCGTCCCGCAGCTCCAGCGCCCAGGGCCGGCCGGTGCCCAGCATGCGGACGTCCATGTCCTCGCGGCCAGAAGAAAGGAAGGAGGCGTCGGAGCAGCGCAGGCCGGGGAGCACCACCGCCGCCAGGCGCTCCTCCAGCGAGACCCCCCCCCGGCGCTCGCCATCGATGAACCAGGGCGACTGTGGGATGTCGCGCCCCAGCTTGGTGTACCGCCCGCCCAGGTGGAAAGGGGCGCGACAGGCGCGCAGGCCCAGCGTGGCGGGGGCGGGCGGCGGGGCCAGGGACGCCGCCGACGCGGGGCAGGCGCTGAGGAAGGCCGCCGGCGTCAAGGCCGCCAGCTGGTCCACCAGGCGGGCCGACGCCACCATCGCATCTGCATGTGTTTGGGGATCGGGAGTGTGGGATGATAAGTTGGGTGGACGATACTGGAGGGAGTGCATCATGGTCTTGGAAGGGGTCCTAGGTTCCGCAGCCTTCAGGAGGCAATCACTTGGATGGCCCAGGGTTACACAGCAGCGTCTCACAAGTAAACATCCCAGGGGGTCATCTAGCCTGCCATTTCCCTGTACTTCCCGCCAAGGTCCCTCACCCAAAACCCCACCATCTGTACCCTGGTCCCCTCTGTCACCCACCGGCGGGGACGATGTCCTGCTTGCCGTGCCGCCGCTTCCCGGTGTGGCGCCGCCGCCGGCTCTGGTCCACCTGCTGCTGGATGCCCTGCGCCAGCCAGGCGCCCTCGCCCGCAACGCCCGGTGCGCTGAGCGCCAGGGTCAAGCGCAGCCCCGCCCCGGGCGCGCAGCTCGTCCCCAGCACGGCCTCCAGGGGCGGCGTGAATCTGAGGCGCAGCGCCTCCTTCAGGTCCACGTAGGCGCCGGCGCAGGCGCCGGGGTGGCGGACGGCCATCGCCCGAGCGCGGACGGCTGCGGCCGCCGGCAGGCTGACGTCCAGGGAGAAGCCCTGGCCGACCGGGACCTCGTACTTGTCCACCACCGCCTGCACGGCAGGCTGGAGGCTGGCGCTTGGCAGGCTTGCCTCCCCGTCTGCATGGGGTTCTTCCTGCAGGCTGCCCAGGCAGAGAGGGCACACCGGCCCGGGAGAGGGGGCGCCCATGCCAGTTTTCAGGGCATGGGTCTGGAGCAGTGTCATGGTGGCGGAGGGAAGGTCTGGGCTCCCCTCACCCAGAACATCCTCCAGGGAGCCGGTGTATGCATCTGCCGTTCTGCACCCAGAGTGCCGGAGCACGCAGCGCCAGCAAGCCTGGGGTCAGGAGGGAAAGGTCATGAGGCAACAGCATGCACAATGTGATTGCAGCGCGAACAGTACCTCTAGCTCCATCCAGCCTCCCGGGCCATGCATCAGACACCTTGATCTCTTCTAAAGTCGCAATGAGCTGGAGGTGATCATCGCCGTCCATCGTCCAAGCCGGACCGGCCGGGGCGTGGAGTTTGGCGAGTGCTGCCCACCATGCACGTTGGGTGCACTTTGCTACAGGGAGCGCATCAAAGGCACCCTCAACAGGTTTAAGAATGCATGTAGATGGATTCGTATATTGTGGATGATAGATTTGCCCTTGCTATCGTAAGAAATGTCGCCAGCAGTGCTCTGGGCGCGAGTTGGGCTTGGTCCTGACAGCGTGGCACTGCACTCGTTGTCCTTACAGATGTGGACTTCTGGTAGCAATTCGGACTACCGTCGGATGTAAGTATTGACATCCTGGCACTCTTCACATTCGCCTGCGGAGTGGTGTTGCAAATCAGCGCTCTGCCCAATTGCCACCCAAGAAACCAGTGTCCGGGAAGTCCGGGATGGCCACCCTCGTGGCATCCATGGCCCTGCGCGTGCAGATTCCCCGATCCCAGATTTTCCGACACGGAGTTCTGCACCCGTATGCCCGACGCTCGCAGTTCTGTGTCCGCAGCGCGTTGCCTCTGTCCAGACAGGCCTTCACCAGCACCCTCCACCCATCTGACATCCGGCCAAATGTGTCCGGGGAGCTCGACCGCCCACCGGCCAATAAGCCGGCACATGGAGGTATTGAACTCATCATGGGGCCTATGTTTGCCGGAAAGTCCAGCGAGTTGCTAAGACGCGTGGAGAGGCTGGAGGCGGCAGGGTTGACGGTGGCGCTGGTCAAGAGCAGCAAAGATAGTCGCTACTCGAACTCGCATGTTGTCACCCACGACGGCGTGAAGAAGGTGTGCCGGTGGCAGAGAGTGTGTTGCTGGTAAGAATGTCTGTGTATTGTAAAGCCTCTAGTGTCTTCCTGTGAGGGTGGTGGATGTTGAATTGCATCTTGACCTCCAGTTTGTGAGACCCATGGCTTCACCATGGGCCAGCACTCGCGCCATCTCATTGTTCAGTGTCGACCTTCTGCAGGCCTGTTATGCTGTGCCCTCGCTGGAGGTGTTCCGCAGCATGGCAGGGGATCGCTGGGCCAAGTACCAAGTTGTCGCCGTGGATGAGGCACAGTTCTTCCCCGACCTCTTTCACATCTGCAGCTCGACGGCTGATGGGGAGGGCAAACTCTGGGTGCTGGCAGGCCTGGACGGCGACTTCATGCGGCAGCGCTTTGGACAGGTAGGTTTTGGGATGGAGGGAGCGGATACATCCTTGGGGGAGGCGTGCGGATCGGTGCTAGAGTGTCTGTGCCTTGATAGCTAGCACCTCGAACCGTGGGTGGAATTCCGGCCAGAAGATCTAGAGGATGCCAGCGACCGAAACGAGCATGTGTTGGTCTCCAAGAGGCACTGTCTGAGGCTGTTTCTGAGCAAAGCGAGTATGCAAGACATGCCCCAATTAGTTCACCCTCCCCACCTACAAAACGTGCGACAGATGCTGGATTTGGTCCCGCACGCAGACTCCGTGACCAAGCTGACTGCACGGTGCCAGTACTGCGCCCAGTCCGGGGTCACGACAGCCGCGCCCTTCACTGTCCGATTCTCAGTTGCCGACCAGCGGCAGGAGGTGGTGGGCGGTGCCGAGCGGTACGCGGCTGTGTGCCGCCAGCACTTCGGCCGGATGCTGGGCCACGATGCGGCGGCGCCCGAGGGTGACGCCGATGCCCAGGCGGCCACATGAGGGCAGGGACTCGGGAGTTGCCAATCCTGCCCCTTTGATCTCACTTCAGTCTTTCCACGGTTGTCTTGCCAGCCTGCTGCCCTGGCTGAATAGCCCCTCCCATTCTGCCAGCATTTCATGACACTTCTCCCTGACCTTGCAACAAAGTTGACGTTCAATGCCAATTCACGCGATGTGAGCTCCAGGAATTGTCGCGGTTACAGGGCCCCTGCTGGTCATGAAAGGGACTCCCTTGTACGAGCAGATGCCGTCTGCATCAAGAGGCGGGAGGAGTTTGTCAGTAAGTTCCTTTGTACCACTGCCGTGCATCATGGTAACAGCCACGACTCGTCACAATCCCAGGAGCCTCACCTGGAAGCACAATCAGGCTGGGCGCAATCTTCTCAAACTGCTTCTTTCGTGGGTTGAGCTGCGCCTCCGGCTCACGCGTGTACCTGAGTTGAAAGTTGGAAGAATGTTGATAGTTGGTCATGCCATACACGACGCCGATGCGGTACTTCCCTTTGGCATCAGTAAGCATGATGGAATCACATGATGCATCCCCTCAAGCGTAGCCACATGGCGCCCAGACTCGAATCCAGGCACCCCCCCCCAATGCAGTCCTCACCCCTCAAAGGTGATGCGTTCGCCCACCGGCACCCCCTCAGGCACGATGATGGGGTCCACATTGTCATGCGCATCGTTGGATGCACAGAGCACCTGTGGTTGGTAGGGTTGAGGGCGGATGCAGTGGTCATGGTGGCAGCGTTGCCAGGAGGTGCGGCAATCGAGGGCCACGCCACCGACACACCAGAGGCCCTGACACCATGTCCTCCTACCATCCCTTCTGAACCCAGGTGCCTACCATGCCGTAGCTCATCACGTCCCTCATCTTGGCTGGCTTGAGGTTGGTGACAACCACCACTGTTCGCCCCTGCATGGCCTCAATGGGCACAAATTTCACCAGCCCGCTCACGATCTGCAGGCAGGGTTGTAAGGAGCTGCACGTCAGGGCCGGGGGGGGGGGGGGGGGACGTGGCAGATCCTCCTGGGTGATTAGCAAGGACAAGGGCAGAGCACTTTGACACGCATGCACAAGGGTGCGGCATCGCCTCGGGCGGTGCCTCGCAGACGCATGGAGCACTCCTCGAAATAGGGATGGCACGCCACTTCACCTGCCGGGGGTTCTCCTCTCCCAGGTTAATGGTTTCCACATATAGTGACTCTGCATTAGGATGACGCTCCACCGCAACAATCTTGCCCACCCTATGCAAGGGAGGTGGAGGATACCAGGTTGAAGATTAGGGAGCAGGTTTTACCCGCCGAGTCGATGCAAGACCGTCTGCTGATGCAGTGGCTTTTGAGATGCAGCAATGCCACCACACCAACACCAGGTATCAAAGGCATGGGGACGGCAAAATCCTTCATACTCGTCAATGTGTCTCAGTGCACCGCACTGGATCCCACACAAACACACCAAGACAAGGCCTCTGCATACCACCCTTGACTCACCTCAAGTCCAGCAGATCAACCAGTGGTTCCTCGGCTGGGGCCGGTGCAGCCGGTGCAGCCGCCACCTGGGCCTCCTTGGCCTCCTTGGCCTTCTTCTCCTTCTTTGCCCGCGGCTGTTGCCCCTCAGGCCCTGTCGCCTGGGTCCTAGCAGCAGCCTTGGGTTCTGGAGCCGCCTTGGGCCCCTCCTTATTTCCAGCTGTTCCCGCAGCGGCAGCGGGGGCGGGCATTGGTGCGCTGGGGCCGGGGGAGGCGAATACAGGCTTGGAGATCTCCAGGTCCGGGTAGTAGCATGCGGGGTCGGCGGTGAAGTGGATGTGGTCGTACCAGCGGACCAGGTTTGGGAGTTGGGACCGCTCCTTGGGCGGCAGAGAGGACTGTGGGAGGGATGGGGTCACGTGGGCTTGCTGAGGCTGGGATAGGAGTGTCAGTGTGGGGTTGGTTCTCTCTGACAACAGTCCACTCCACAACCTACCTGGCGTCCGCAGGCACCGCGGATGCCGAGGAAGGGCACCTGCTGTGCATGACCCAGCATGCAACATAGCCGAGTGGCCCAGTCCTCACCAGGGCTGGCGCTACGGCGGCATACGTGACCAGATCAGCCAGCGTGAGTGCATTGCCGGCGATGAATGTCCTCGTCAGCAGGTGAGCATCTAGATCCGCCAGGTCTGCGGGAGTCACAGCCGGCAGGTCGCCATATTTCGAAACGTATTCCTCCACCTGGAGATGGGATGGAGAGAGGAGGGGTCAGACGATTCAAATTCATATCTTGAGATGCATTTCGTACACGGGGTCATGTCTCCAGCCAGGCAGTCTTTGTGAGCTGCTGTACACCAAAAGGCCGCACTGAATGTGGAGGATCCCTCAATCCCAGATATCACATTCACCATGCCCAGAACAGACACTCTTTGGGCCTGCCCACCTGGGTCTGAATCTCCTTGGGCTCCACTCCCAAGAGCTGGGTGGTCTGGGTGGAGAGTCCTGTCAGGAAAACAGCAGCCGCCTTCAGGGTACAGCCCGCGGTGCCCTCAGGTACGAGGCATTCCGTGGGGAGAGATTCGTCAAGGGTGATGGTGATGGCATCCGAGGTGCGTCCCACGCTCGTGACCAGAAATAGGAGTCGCCGAGCGGAGTCGGTCCGCACCGCGACGGTCGTGGTCATCTTGATGCACACCGGGTAGAATCGATGTATCTGCGAGGTGTTTATTGCCGCTGAACCTTTGAAGATGCCCTCAAGTGGCTGGCCACTGCCATGCTGGCGGTGTGTTGTGGGCCAGCTTTGGGCGCTTGCCCACGTGGGTCGCCATGCAACCATCAGCCTCCGTTAAGCGGGCATGTCCTCTGGTCCTGCATCGTTCCATTGATCGAAAGTGCAATTATTGCAATTTTGACAGTCCTGGAAGCGCTCCACCGGACCTGGGGTGTCCACCAGTGCCTGTAGCCGTTCGGTGACTTGCACACGATGTCGGCAGCACCCGACCAGAAGGTCTCGCCCCAGCTGCAGCAATTCATCATGGAGGAGCAGGCCAAGGTGAGTAAATATCGAGTGATCACCGCATGCTTGGCGCAGGAATTGGCGTCCTTGGGGCGCATGAGTCATCCCGGGCCCCGCCACCCCTCTGCACGCTCCTCACAGGCCCAACTTCAGCAGACGGTGGCCCGCCTGACAGACGAGTGCTGGGACAAGTGCATGGGCACACCAGGTACTGAAATGGGCGGATTGTACTGTTGGAGCATGGGTCGCAGTCGGCATTGTTGTCTGTGCCAGCCTCCATGAAGGGATGCTCACAGTCGCACTGCCTCTCCAAGCCCAGGTAGCTCTCTCAGCAGCAGGGAAACAGCCTGCCTCGACAACTGTGCTCGACGATTCCTGGACACCACCCAGTTCGTGGTCAAGTGAGTCGACGCCGATGTTGAAGGGAGGGGTTCTGCTGCTGGCGGCGCCTCTCAGATGTTTGGCCATGTCGCTCGACTGCCTGGTTGGCCCCACCCTCCGCCACACCCTCTTGGACAGTGCCTCCCGCAGACTCACCCATGCCCAGTGCCTGCCCTGAGCAGGTACTTCCAGAGCAAGGCCCAGGCACACTCTGGCGGTTTCTGACGCGCCTCGTCCCTTCCCAGGGCGCTTTATTCCCCACCTTGCCTGTGCTTCGCCGCTCACCCCGCACGTCATTCTTTCAACGCATGTGGGTCGAGCAGAGGGGCACTCATGCCCGTGAGCAGCGCACGAGTGCATGTCGTTCGAAACTCAAGAGGTCGGTACAGTCACAAAAAGACCAAGTGTGTATGTATGCATGGCTTGCGAGGGGAGGGGGTGGCGCGGCGCGAGCGCGGGCGAAGGGGGACAGCAAGGGAGATGGGTCTGGCGGCGAGACAAGCAGGTGGCGGGTGAGCTGTGGATCGCGCCCACGGGAGGCAGAGTCAAGAGACGGGGGGCCCGCGCTGGCGAGCCAAGGGAGGCGTGAAGTACTGTCGGATCGAAGGGTGAGGGTGGCGAGAGGTACTGTCAGACTGGTGCTGGAGAGACGAGGCCTGGACCGGGGGGCATGGCAGAGGGATCCAGCGCCACAGCCCCCGTTCGGGGGCAAAGGTCACCCGCTCCGCGGCACGCGCGCGGCCCCCGGTGCGGCCGGCACGCGCGTGAACCCCACCACCATGCGCCGGCAGAAGGGGCAGTGCGGCGGGCGCTTGCCCGCCTGGGTCAGGTGGCGCGCGCAGGACAGGCACAGCGCGTGCTCGCAGCCGGAGAAGGCCACCTCCACGCCCGCGTCCAGGCAGATGCCGCACTCCGCCTCCTCCGGCTCCGCGGTGGAGGCCTTTGGGCTGGCGGAGGGCGAGGCCTCCAGGCCCTTGTCCGCCGCGTCACCCAGTGCGGCAAACACGCGCTCGTCGCTGGTGCTGCGCATGCGCTCGCGCAGCGTGCTCAGCATGGTCAGCACGCTCTGGGACGTCTGCTTTTTTTGGGGGGGGGGGTGGAGGGGAGGGTCAAAGAGGTGTGCGGGTGTAGTCAGGCAGGTGCATCCAGGGAGACGCACTCCACCTCCCCATCCTGTTGTGCGCCTCCCTTTTCCTTCCCCCTCACCTCCCTGCAATCCCTCTAATAACTTCAATAACTTC
>NW_011934251.1:360693-361075 GCF_000733215.1 Auxenochlorella protothecoides
CCCTCGGCGGCCACCTGCGCCGCGCAGGCGTCCAACCAGTCGACCAGGGCCGCCTGCAGGCACATGGCGCAGAGGGTCGACAGGCGCTTGGGGCCGATGCCGGCCTTGGAGTCGCGCGACGCGTCCAGCGCCACGTCGATGGGCACGCGGGGGTCCACCAGGGCCTGCAGCGCGGGCAGCCCGCGCTCGCGTGCCAGGTGGAAGGGCAGGCGCCGCAGGCTGTTGCGCACCGAGCGGATGTCGGAGCGGGAGGAGCCCTCCCAGGGGCGCCGCCCCCGCGCGTCCAGGGTCTGACCCATGGCCCCCATGAACTGCTGGTGCGCCTGAAGGCAGGGTGGTGTGTGTGTGTGTGTGTGTGAGGGGGCGTTGGGGGGGGGGGGGG
>NW_011934251.1:361435-365795 GCF_000733215.1 Auxenochlorella protothecoides
GGCTGCGGCGGCCGCTCCTTGGCGCCACGGGCCGTGCCCTCGGCGGCCACCTGCGCCGCGCAGGCGTCCAACCAGTCGACCAGGGCCGCCTGCAGGCACATGGCGCAGAGGGTCGACAGGCGCTTGGGGCCGATGCCGGCCTTGGAGTCGCGCGACGCGTCCAGCGCCACGTCGATGGGCACGCGGGGGTCCACCAGGGCCTGCAGCGCGGGCAGCCCGCGCTCGCGTGCCAGGTGGAAGGGCAGGCGCCGCAGGCTGTTGCGCACCGAGCGGATGTCGGAGCGGGAGGAGCCCTCCCAGGGGCGCCGCCCCCGCGCGTCCAGGGTCTGACCCATGGCCCCCATGAACTGCTGGTGCGCCTGAAGGCAGGGTGGTGTGTGTGTGTGTGTGTGTGAGGGGGCTTGGGGGGGGGGATGATGGGATGGGAGGGATTGGGGTGCTCATGCACATGGCCTGTTGCAGCACCACCAAGAGGGTTGTCTGGAGCCTCAGCCAGCCCATTGGGCCGGGCCACGGCTCCCACTGGCATGAGTCGAACAAGCTGCCTGTCCCCTCCACCAGGTCAGGCCCATTGCCGGCGCTTCCTTGTGGCGCACCCCCCGCCAGGCGGGCGCCGCTGCAGACAGGCGGATCCTCCTTCGAATCCCCGGCCCCCCCCCCGGGCCCCTCACACACACACCACACCCACCCACTCAAAGAGCACACAAGGAAACTGCCCACACCTGCAGCAGGGCATGGACGATGGATGCGTGGCCCATGAGCACCGCCATGTGCAGGGGCGTGGACCCCGGGACCAGGAACTCGGAGCCGACAAAGGCCTCGCCGTCGGTGCGCACCATGATGGCCGCGCCGGCGGCCAGCAGCACGCGCACCGCTTCCAGGCTCCCCGTCACCACGGCGCAGTGCAGGGGGGTGAGGCCGCCGTAGGAGCGCAGGTCCAGGAACTTGGCCTGCCCCACCTGGGCGTCCGGCAGCACGGTGTCGCGCAGAGGGCCGGGCGGGCGCGGGCCGGCGCCGCCGCGCGGCGCCCAGCGCGTGCCCTCGTCGCACAGCAGGCGCAGCGTGGCCACGTGGCCCCCCAGCGCCGCCAGGTGCAGCGCCGAGCGCAGGTTGGTCCAGTCCACCAGCGTCGGGTCGGCGCCGGCGGCGAGGAGGTAGGCCGCCACGCCCGCGTGACCGCGCGCGCAGGCCGCCATCAGCGGCGTCTGGCTCGCGCCGTCTCGCCCGTCCAGCAGCGCGGCGGCCAGGCGCGACCACTTCCCCGCCGCAGGGCGGTCGGGGGGGCGGGGCCAGCGTCGCGCGTGTGCAGCGTGTCCAGCACCGCTTGGCAGACCGCGACATGCCCGGCGGCTTTTTCATTGAGGGAAGGGGGGGGGGGGTCGATAAGGTTCGGACAGGGGCCGGAAGGGAGGGGGGGGGGGGGGGGGGCGACGGCACGGCGGCAACAACTCCACAGGTGGACCTCTGATAGGGCATCCATGCACTCTCTGCCATCAACATGGCCCCGTACACCAGCAAGAGAGGGGGCGACGACCGGCCGGGTTTCCTTTGGTGGCCAGTGGTCTGAACCCCACACACCCACACACACCCACTCACCAGCGGCTCGGTGGAGCGGGGTGCTGCTGGAGTTGAAGCCCCCGAAGGCAGCGAGTTGAGGGTGCGCATTGAGAACCTGGCAAGTGGCGGGCACAGGCTGGTGAGGACTGCGCGTTGGGGGCACTGACAGGGCGCCACTGCGAGCCCGGTCCCGTAACCTCCGAGGCGAGGCTCACCTCGGTGACCGTCGCGGCGTCTCCTCGCTCCGCAGCCTGGAGCAGTCGCTTTGCAGAGCCCCAATGGCCTCCCAGGACCACGTTCACGCTCGCTTTGAGCGTCATGGGCGTGGCGAGTCGCCGTCCACGAGGAGGAGGGGTGGGGTTTCGCAGGGAGGGCCTCGCAAGGAAGAAGCACTCAGGGCCTCGTCAGGGCAATTCTTTCATCATGAATCCTTTGCAGGATCCAAGCCAAAACCTTTGGAACTGTGCAATGCAGTGGTCCCCTCGAAACCGTTTTGTTGCTGTTCGGCGATCCCGGGGAAAGAAAGAAACCATCGCCTGCCATAGGCCAGTTCGACCCGACGCATGATCCAGGCTGTGGGGCTAGTGGCAAGTCCCACATGGCCAAGCTCAGGGCCGACCAAAGGACAAAGTTACGCCCATTCCCGTGTTGCTTGTCCATGTCATGTCGGATTGACATTACCACCACACACCTCAAGTTGTCTGCTATTCCTGGGGGCAGCGTCAGCGCAGTGATGATGTTGAAATCCAAGGACCACATTTGGTTGGCACACACAGGGGCCGACTCCAAGAGACAGTCTGCTGATGGCCAGAAGCTACCAATGCCGCATCTCGAGTTCTCCAATTGGCGCTTACTTCTGACCTGTTTTTGCCATCATCAACTGCCTCAACGATTCCTGTTTGTACAAAAGTCCCCTGTCCCAAATATTCATTTTTCTCTCGTGCCGAGTCCATCCCTGTCACATGGTCACATCAACCTAGGGGATGGGCTGCCCTGCTGTGTCTCTGACGCAAGGCTGGTGGGGGATGGTGCATGGAAGGGGATGGTGTTTGTCACTCAACCTAGCCACTCAGGGAGTGCACACCCCTCCATCGCGTATATGCAACACCCACAAATGGGACCAAAGTAGGAGTCTTCGAGTGACGAGGCACTGCTCGAGTATGTTGTGGGAGTAGATGCTGATCCCCAAGGAGTCTTGGGATGGCCTTTGCAGGAGTGGTGTTGTCGGTTGAATGTTCTGGCTGAGTCTCCCTGTCAGCAAGCCGTTGGCCATTTTGGAAGCCATTTCATTGGCCTCCCCCCTTTTGGATGGATCAAAATTTCAGTGATCTACCACTGGAGCGCAACGGACCCTCGTGGTCTCCTGGAAGACTCCTGCTACGAGTGCAGTTGCTGCCTCTTCTGCGCCTGCATGAATGCGTGTCTGGCTCCATCTATGGCAGGTGCATGCAATGCTTTCAAGTGGTGCTCTGGCCGTCATGCTGCATGCAGGCTTATAGATACAAATGTAAGATGATTGGCGTGGAGGGGATGGGCCACCTTGGGCAGTGACAGGGTGCAAATGAAGGGAAGGTGCTGCCTTGAGTCATGCACTGTGGGGTCGATGAGGAAGTCCACATCTTGAGGCCACTGCCTTATATAAGGGGGATGCACCCTTTCCTGTGGCGCTAAGTAATTCCTGTTCTTGTGCGCTCTGCCCCCATTGTAAGTCCAGCTACTATGCAATTCTTGGTGGCTGATCTGCACAAAAGAGCAGCTCCCAGGAACGTCCCAGCCACCTATACCCGTACAAATCCAGCACCAGATACAGACTGGGGATGCTGATACTGGCAGCCCTTTCAATCTCTGGGATGTCCCAGGAGCAGTAGTGTACACCTTGTAACCACCCATCGTGCTACTGTATGATTTGACGAACCCTCCAACTCCCAGGGCCCCAAATATCCCACCAGTCAGCTTGATACTCTTACACCGCACCATGGGGTGGGATATTTCAATGGTGCACTTGATCCATCTATTGATCATAGGCAAAGGCTACTGTCGACAGAGTCATTCATCGGCATGGTCAACCTGGTTATGCGTGGTGAAGAGGATGACAAACCCTGCGCAAAGGCGGCCGGAGGAGCCGCGGCACACTCAAGCAAATGGACATGGAATTCACGAAAGCTTGCACAAGCGGTATGGGCATTCTCGCTAGAGAGCAGTGGATAGTATCACGTGTGCTTCGGTGGCAGAGTCAACTTTGAAGGGAATGGGGACATTGTTGCCTTCTTGTGTGGAGGTGGGAAGTTCATCCTTGGAGGAGGTGGTGAGGCCTTCCTTGGAGGAGGTGGGGACGCCTTCTTGGGGGGAGGCGGGGACGCCTTCCTTGGAGGAGGTGGCGAGGCCTTCCGTTGGAGGAGGTGGGGACGCCGTTCCGTTGGAGGAGGGTGGGGACAGTTCATCCTTGGAGGAGGTGGTGAGGCCTTCCTTGGAGGAGGTGGGGACGCCTTCTTGGGGGGAGGCGGGGACGCCTTCCTTGGAGGAGGTGGCGAGGCCTTCCTTGGAGGAGGTGGGGACGCCTTCCTTGGAGGAGGTGGGGACGCCTTCCTTGGAGGAGGTGGCGAGGCCTTCCTTGGAGGAGGTGGCGAGGAGGTGGCGAGGCCTTCCTTGGAGGAGGTGGCGAGGCCTTCCTTGGAGGAGGTGGGGACGCCTTCTTGGGGGGAGGCGGGGACGCCTTCTTGGGAGGAGGTGGGGAGACCTTCTTGGGAGAGGGAGGAGGGAATTTTTGTGGGCAGGGGAGGGGGGGGACTTTTGTGGGGGGGGG
>NW_011934251.1:366740-367852 GCF_000733215.1 Auxenochlorella protothecoides
AACGCTTGGTGGGAGGAGGGGGAGAGGGCTTGGTGGGTTGAGGGGGGGAGGGCTGGGTGGGTGGAGGTGGAGAAGAGTCCAATGGAGTGGGTGGTGGTGGTGGTGGAAATGGTGGTGGTGTGGTATGAGGAGATGGAGCGTAAGCATTAGGGGAGGGAGCTGGGGCGGGCAAGGGCCCTGCCCCCTGGGGAGGGAGGAGGTGTGCCCTGAGGGAGAGGGAGCTGGACTGGGTGGGGTTGTGCTTGGAGGGGGAGGGAGTGAGACTGGGGTGGGGGCGTGCTTGAAGGGAGGGAGTGGCGCTTGGTGAGGGTGTGCTTGACGGGGAGGGAGTGGCGCTTGGTGAGGGTGTGCTTGACGGGGAGGGAGTGGCGCTTGGTGAGGGTGTGCTTGACGGGGAGGGAGCGGCGCTGGGTGAGGGTGTGCTTGAGGGGGAGGGAGTGAGACTGGGGGGGGGCGTGCTTGAAGGGGAGGGAGTGGCGCTTGGTGAGGGGGTGCTCGACGGGGAGGGAGTGAGACTGGGGGGGGGCGTGCTTGAAGGGGAGGGAGTGGCGCTTGGTGAGGGGGTGCTCGACGGGGAGGGAGTGAGACTGGGGGGGGGCGTGCTTGAAGGGGAGGGAGTGGCGCTTGGTGAGGGGGTGCTCGACGGGGAGGGAGTGAGACTGGGGGGGGGCGTGCTTGAAGGGGAGGGAGTGGCGCTTGGTGAGGGGGTGCTCGACGGGGAGGGAGTGAGACTGGGGGGGGGCGTGCTTGAAGGGGAGGGAGTGGCGCTTGGTGAGGGGGTGCTCGACGGGGAGGGAGTGAGACTGGGGGGGGGCGTGGCTGAGGGTGAGGGAGCTGGACTCGGCGGGAACAAGGGTGCCGGAGCGGGCCAGGGAGGTGAGATTGAAGGTGGGGGTGAATGTGGGGGTGAGGGAGGTGGTGGTGAAGGTGGAGGTGAAAGAGGTGGGGATGAAGGTGGAGGTGGTGAAGGTGGGGTGAATGTGGGGTGAGGGAGGTGGTGGTGAAGGTGGTGGTGGTGAAGGTGGGGCGAGGGAGGTGGGGAAGAAGGTGGCGGTGAGGGAGGTGGTGGTGAAGGTGGTGGTGAAGGTGGGGGCGAGGGAGGTGGGGGAAAA
>NW_011934252.1:0-9600 GCF_000733215.1 Auxenochlorella protothecoides
ACTCTCAACAGGTGGGGGAGGGGGGCTCATAGATGGCGAGGGAGGGGGGCTCTTTTGGGGTGGGGGTGGGGAGGTTTCCTTGGGAGGAGGAGGAAGAGGGCTGCTGGGTGAAGGTGAGGGAATGCTGGGCGGGGAATGCATCGGACTAGGAGGGGGGCTTGTGGAGGGGGGCGGTGGCTTCTCCGATGGGCTCGGTGCGATAGGTGATGGGCTGGGAGGAGGGGAAAGGGGGCTAGGGGGAGGGAACGGTGGAGAGGGTGGTGGAGGGGAAGGGTAAGGTGTCAGGTCAACAGTGGGAGACTCGACTGTGGTGCCGTCCTGGAAGGTTGCGAACGCAAAGATGTTTCCCCGTGACTGGGAACTCTCGACCACTATTGTGGTCTCATAGACGGGTGAGTCAGGTTCTATCACTTTGGTAAATCTCGTGTCGTCGTTGAAGATGATGACGAGCTCGATTTGGGCCGCCAGCATACCGCTCACGACCGCTACGCTGCATGTGATGGATCCAGACACCGGATCCGAGCAATATGCATGGTCGACCAAGACGGTGTGGGCATCGGCGGGGGAGGGGGCGCTCGCGAGTTGCTGCGCGGAGGGTGGAGGACGCGGTTGGTGAGTGAAAATTGGGGCATTTTTACAAGAAATCACCTACATGTGCGCGTTGCACACCACACAACTCACCGAATTAGTCTGCGCAGTAAGGAGCGCGATGATGAGGCCTAGGGTCAGTGGGAGGGCTCCAGGCCGCGCCATCCCTGGCTTCCTTTCCCTTCTCAATTCGTCATTAATTTGGCAGAACCAAGCGTTTCGGAACCTACAGTGTGGTGCGCTGCGGTTCTCTTGGGGTTCAAAAGCTGTGGTCCTGCATTGGTTATGCTCGAAGTCTGGGCGAGCAGCAGGTGTTCTCCGCTCCCGGCACAGAGGCTCAGACCGCCCGGCGTCCGCAGGGGTCACACGTGTGTGAGGACAGGTGTCCTCGGCGGACACCCGAAGCCGAGCCGAAGGAGGCAACGGTGCACACAGTGAGGTTCTTATGCAGATGGGGCTGTGCCAACGGAGAAATCAGGAATGCTGACCCTGAGAGTGTAACCCTTCTCGCGTCTCACTCCGTGGCCTCCTCCCTCGAAGGTTGTAACTTCCGCGGGTGTGCGTCTCCACGACGCAACTTCGCCTAGTACTTCGAGTCAGACACAACAATGAACCAGTCAGTCTTACTCCCACAAGAGTGCGAGCGAGTGCATACGGGAGTCGCTTGTCAAGCACGGGGTGAAATCGCACTGCTTTCTCTCGTCTCGGTGGAATACCAACTTCGCCGTGGAGAACGGTCGCTTGTGGAGCCTAAAGTCGCCCCCTGGAAGCTGGTACTCCCTCTCTGGATCTTCATTTTACTCCAACTTCTTAATCTCGTGTGCTGACGTTCGGCGTCAAGGTCGCTGACACCTAAGCACGGGAGTCACCGTGCTCGTCGCCTGTGCGGCCATCCGAGGGCAATACTAACGACCAGTCTGACCTCGCCCGAGCCTAAACTTGTTAATTCAAGGTATAAAGATGCAAATTATTGCTTGATCGGGTTGCGAAGGTCCCCATGGCGGAGGAATTAGGAAGGCGGCGGCGGCAGCCTGGGGCCTTGAGACTCGGATACAGCGCTGCAGCCCCTGGAGAATGTTAATTATATCATGTGTCCCTCGTGTGCTGACTGTGAACAGAAATGGGAGGTTGAGGAGGGGGGTGTTGTCACCATTTTGCTTGTTAGGGATTTAGGACCTCCTAGCAGTTCTCCTAGATGCGAGTATATCATGAGAAATGGAGATCTGGATGAAAGTCGATCTGATATCGTCCAGTCAAGTCAACTCACATGCACTCAACGGGAAAGAATGGGGACGCGTTCTCCAGGTCAACAGACGAACAAGTACCACTGCTGCTGGCGAGGTCGGGCACAGATCCATCACAGGGAGGGTGTTGTGCCGTTTTCTCGTCCTCAACCGGTGCACCATGCGACTTTCTCACAAGATTCCGCTTGAGAAATAGCATGTGGCGGAGACGCAAACTGCAATAGCCACCCGTAATACTTTCTGATCCCACTTTGGACTACAATCCTGAGCATGCATGTCTCTGGATGGATGGGGCCATTACAATGGGATGAAACAGTGTGGAGGAGAGTCAACCGTTCAGTTTGTGATGATGGGCGGGAGGGGTGGAGGGCTCTGTAGAGTACCGATGAGACATTCCACAGACCAAAGTCTTTCGGAGTGCAGGAGCAAGAAATGGGGACTTGTGATTCTCACAGGGTCGTGGCCGGTGGATAGAGTCTATCCACAGGGGGGCCACGACCGGTGTGGATCCGATGGAACCTGCTGTGCGGCCAACCGCTCATGGCAAACTGGCAGCAAGCGAATCTGGCACGCTCTCGAGGGTCTCAGCCTCAAGGATTGCACGGGACTCAAAGACGCATTCGAAAGGACCATTAAGTGATCCGACATAGCTGCGATTTGGCTGGTATGGATCACTTCTTGGGGCGTGAAGATTTCTTCTCTGGTGGAGGTGGTGACTTTTGGGGGGGGGGCGGGGGCCTCTTCTTCGGCGAGGGAGGGTGGCTCTTCCTTGGCGAGGGTTGGCGCCTCTTCTTGGGCAAGGGAGGGGGGCTCTTCTTGGGCAAGGGTTGGGGCCTCTTCTTGGGCAAGGGAGGGGGCCTCTTCTTGGGCGAGGGTGAGGGACTCTTCTTGGGCAAGAGTGGGGGGCTCTTCTTGGATAGGGGAGGGGGCCCGCTCTTGATCGGGTGAGGGGGAGTCTCAACAGGTGGAGGAGGGGCGCTCTCTTTGGGAGGTGGAGGGGCCCGGTTGCTGGGTGGGATTGGGATGCTTGTCTCAGGATGGGGAGGGGGAGGGCCGCTGGAGGATGGTGAGGGAATGCTGGGGTGGGGTGTACTCGGACCAGGGATTGGGCTTGTGGGGGATTATGGTGGACTCTCCGATGGGCCCGGTGTCACAGGTGGTGGGCTGGGAGGAGAGTGAGTGCTGGGTGGAGAGGGAGGGGGTTGGGACAAGGCGGGTAGTGGAGGGGAAGGGTATGGTGTTAGGTCGATCGTCGAAGATTGAGCGGTACCGCCGTCCAGGAAGGTAACGTATGCGGTGATTTCTCCCTGTGACAAAGTGCTGGCGACCACGAATGTGCTCTCGTAGACATATGCGTCACGCCGTATCTGTTTGGTAAAGGATGAGTCATCTCTGAAGATGATCTGGAGCTTGACAAGTCCTCCTACTCTTCCGGTCACAACCCCCACGCTGCATGTGATGGATCCAGACACAGGAGCCGAGCAATACGCATGGCTGATTGTGATGGTGTGGAGATCAGGAGGGAGGGGAGAACTCGCAATGTGCTCGATCTGGAGTGCTGCTGTGCCGCCTGCGGCCCGCAACGGTCACAGGACAACATTCCCCACGAGCTGCCCACCGAGGGCAGGGCATGTCGTCACTGATCTGATCTCCGGAAGGATAGCAGGGAACGACGGTACGATCCAGCAGCTGGTTGTCTTCAGGGTGTGCCCTGCCGGGACGTTGTGTGGGTAGAAAGATACCTTGACCTCCAACGGCCCGACACTTCCAGTGAGCACCGATTGGGCCTGCGGTTTGTGGCCTGTTGAGCTGACACCAGTCGCTTCGCCGTGATCATGGTACCTCTGCACCGCGCTCCACAGCGTGCGATGCGGTCTGAGCCCTATCTGGGCGACACACTCCTTATGGGGGCAACATACAAGGAAGAGGTGCCCGAGGTGCGACAGATGTACGCAGTGAAACTTAAATTTCCCACTCTCTTCGTCATGTTTGACTTCCGGGTGGATCAGCGAGGGTTTGAATGGTGGGATTACTGTCCTCAGAGCCCCTCATGGCGCATGGCGACAAGGGTCCGCAGACAGAGCGCGAGGACCCAAGGGATTGGATATCCGCGTGGGGTTGCAGATCCGGTATGGAGGTCCACGCTACAGCAGCCCAACGACATTTCTCAATCACATTACCATAGCCATCTCATAGCGATCTGTAGCTTGATGGTGTCGGTCGCATCGTGCGTGAATGGGCGAGCCTTGAGCTCCCATTCCATGGGATGCGCACCCCTGCGTCGCGCCCCAACTCTGCGACCCAGGAGCATCAGGAGTCGTGCACATGCCAACATAGCGTGTCACTACCTTGTGAGGGGGTGGGCACTTGCCGTCGGAGGTTCTGGCGGGTTGTGACTACCATGTTGCTTAGTGCATGGGGTGGGGGCTAAACCCTCTCGCATGGGCCAGTCGGACCTCCCTGCCGAGACCAACAACACAACGCTGCCACAGGCAGATGGCAGGGCCGCTGCTGGTGTCCTGGCAGCCGCCATTCTGGCCTCATCGAACGCAGCCATGGCGCAGGGTGCCGACGCGGGCTCTGACCCACCGCTCGTCAGTCAGCTGGGGAGCACACTCTCCGATGCTGCCAAGGCGAGTCGAGCACCCGCCATGCCAACCCCTGGTGCCCTGAAGATCCTGATGCACCCTTTGGACTGGACAGACAAGGCCCTGGCCCACCTGGGCACACGTCTGATGGGACTGCAGTTGCCTGCGTGCGAGACGGGGCTTGAATGATACGAGGGCCCCAAGGTGTCCCTCGTTAAAGTCCGTCCCCTCCTCTCTGGCCCCCACAGCGATACGAGGCCGCCGTCGCCAAGGCTCCCTCCGTGCCCAAGGGCACCCGCAGGGACTTTCCCGCGCCCTCCCTGCCCTTCGGCCTGTTTGGTCGCGGCGATGCGCCCGCCCCGCAGCAGGCGACGCAGGGAACGCCCGCCCCCGCAGGCCCGTCGGCGACTACGCCGCCCGCCGACGCCGAGGCCGAGGGGCCCGACCCCCCGCGCGAGCAGCCTGCGCCGGCGGCCCCCTCCACTCCGTCGCTTCCCCTGGCAGGCAAGGGTGCCGGGCCGCAGTCCCCCCCGGCCCCCAAGCGCGCAGAGCATGAGGAGTGGATGCCCGCGTCCCCCGGCAGCGGCCTGATGGCGTTCGACCAGGGGCCGCAGCAGGGCGGGGGCGCCCAGGCTGTGGACCAGCAGCCGCGGCCGTCGGGGGTGCTGGAGGTGGGGGCCGATGGCGGCCTGGCAGGCAGGGGCTCCCAGGGGAGTGGGGATGCGGGGGCCAGTGGCGCGGGCGCGGCGCCGGCCGCCCGCTCCCCCGCAGCCCGGGAGGAGGATGCGTCTCCGGCCGGCAACTCCTTCTTCTCTTTTGGGGGAGGGCGCAGCCAGCCGGCACCCAAGGCACCCCTGGTCCCCGCCCGCCCCGCCCTCACCGAGGTGCCGGCCGCGACGGCAAAGCTGCAGGGCATGGACACCACCGCCGGCCCCGCGTCCCAGGCCCAGAAGCAGAGCGCAAAGCGGCGCGGCATCCTGCCCCTGTGACTTGCTGGTGGGTGGTGCGGGTCGGGGGTTGGTGTCGGGGGGAGGGCCCCTGGCCTGGCTTTGGTCGAATGCCGGGCCCACATGCAGACTCTCCTCCAGAGAACATCACTGGTTGTGGGATCCAAACCGGTGCCCTGTGGGGCATGCTGGCCACGCGGATCCCGTCTGCCACCCTGCTGCGGCTGACTGCTCGCGAACCCATCGCTCCTCGTCTCGTCAACAGAGATCGGCGTCCTGGCTGCATTCGGTGGAGTCTTCGTGCTGTCGGCCCGATATGGCGAGGCAGTGAAGGAGAAGCTGCTGGAGGTCCTGAACAGGTAGAGGATCTGTGGTGTCCCCTGCCCTGCCAAGGAAACTCAGGGACTTTTGTCTGCAAGCCAGCCTGCCGCTGAGCTGGACGGAGATCTCCACTTGCATGTTGGAGTCGCCTGTGCGCTGACTAGCCTGTGAGTGTGCCATTGCCTCAGCAGCGATCGTCAAGCGAGGGGTTGCACGGGGAAGGGGAGGGGGGTGCGAGCCGGATCGCCTGCAGCTTCCATTGTGCGTCTGCCTGGCTCCGCGAGAACACTCACCGGGTGAATGGCGACACAACAGAACGGGTTTTGACGGTACATGCCACATGCACGTGCGCTTACGACATCCCCCAAAGTTGCCAACATAATTAACCTATCTCGAAGTGAGACACAAATCGAATTACCAGCGATCTTTGTGAGTTTCTCCCAAGTTTCCCTCCCGCACCCGAGACCCATAGCGATACCTGGCGCATGTCGGGTTCTACCTTGCTCGATGTCCTGGGGGGCTCCCCCGACAGCCCAGCCATTGTGGTGGGCAGCGGCGGACAGAAGCTGACCAGGGGTCAGTTTTTGGAGCTGGCCACCCAGTTTGCCCAGAGCCTGCGCGCCAGTGGGGTGCAACCAAGCGATCTGGTCACCATCGTCGACTCCAACACGGTAAGTCGAGGCAGGGTCGGGCTAAATGCATGATTCATGCCCATGCATGGGGTCTCGTGGCGCATGCCAGTCCAGGTGGCCTTGATCAGGAACACTCAGAGACTAGGAAGTCCCTGATGCCCCACACATTCCGTCATCCTCATTACTGTGCAGCTCGAGTTTGCAGTGGCGTTCCTGGGCACGACCCTCGCCAGGGCTGTGGCTGCCCCCCTGAACCAGAACTATCACGAGGTATGTGGACGCTGTGCCGCACTCCATGGGCATCTTGGGCACCTGGGACTGAGTGGCCGTCTGGACGCAATTTCCAGCAAAGGTGTCATGCAGTCTTGGAAGAGTTACTGCTCCCATGGCTGGCACCCCTCCTGTGGCTCCTCCCATCGGCCAGCCTGGCCATGCATGGCTCGCACCCCATGTCTGCAGCCGGTCAACCCCCTCCACCCTCGCCTCTGCAGGAGGAGTTCAAGTACTACCAGGAGGATGCGGGCTCCACCTTGGTGGTTGTGGGAGCCTCTGGGAACAGGGGGGCGGAGGCGGCAGGAGTCGCTCCGGCCATCGGCGTGACCCTGGACTTTGCCTCCGGCGCACCCGTCCTGCAGCTGGCCTCCCGGGTCGGGGAGTTTGCCCTGAAAACCGCCCCTGCCGGCGAGGCTCTGGCAGACCCCCCACGCGGAGACGACGTCGCGCTCTTCCTGCACACCTCCGGCACGACCTCCCGCCCCAAGGGCGTGCCCCTCACCCATGCCAACCTGACTGCCAGCCTGGAGAACATCCGCCAGGTGGGGTCATGGGCTGCACCTGGTGGCACCGGGGTCTGCTGACAGGGATACCTGGTCGAGCTAGAATGCAGGCCCAAGGTCTGGGCCTGTGATCGCCTGCCTGTCAGCCCACAAGCTGGGGCCTGCATTCTAGCACACCCCCACATGCTGGCTGGCAGCGTCCAGTTCATTTGCATGTGTGGGGTGCCAGGGATGAGGGCTCCACCTGCCCAGTGCTCAGGCAAGTCAGTTTGGTCCAGTGTCGGCCCATCGCAATTCCCCATGCCCTCTTTCCCCTGAGCACATGCTCTCGAACCCCCCCCCCCCTACGCAACCCTCAACAGACGTACGAGTTCACAGAAGCCGACGTCTCCCTCCTGGCCATGCCCCTGTTCCATGTCCACGGCCTGATGGCGGGTGAGTGGGGTGGAATGAATATGCATCCTCATTCCTGTCCTCAGGTCCGTGACATGGGGGCCCATCATGTCCAGGCGTGCATCGGTCCCTGCGGCGACGGCAGGGGTACAGGGGCGGAGGACTTGCTTGGTCGCCTGGCTCTGCCACCCCCCTGCCCAGTCCGTCGAGCACGCAAAACACCCCCAACCTCTACTCTTCAAGCTCCTACACCCTGCCCCCCCCCTTGCGCAGGCTGGCTGGCCCCTCTCTCCGCTGGCGCTAGCGTGGTATTCCCGGCGGAGGGGCGCTTCGCGGCGGGGACCTTCTGGAAGGACGCCGCGGCGCACGGCGTCACCTTCTACACCGCCGTCCCCACAATCCACCAGATTCTGGTGCAGCGCGCGGACCGCGACTTCCCCACGGCCGCGCCGCCCCCCCTGCGCGTCATCCGCTCCTGCTCCTCCAGCCTGGCCCCCGCCACGCTGGAGGCGGTGGAGGCCGCCTTCGGCGCCCCCGTCCTAGAGGCCTACGCCATGACTGAGGCCAGCCATCAGATGACGAGCAACCCGCTGCCGCAGCATGGCCCGCGCCGCCCCGGCACGGTCGGCCGCGCGCAGGGTAGCGTCGCACTGGTGATATTGGGGCCCGACCACCACCCGCTGCCCGCGGGGGAGGTGGGGGAGGTGTGCATCCGCGGGCCCAACGTGACGGCGGGGTACCGCGCCAACCCCGCCGCGAACGAGGAGGCGTTTGCGGGGGGCTGGTTCCACACGGGGGACCAGGGACGGCTGGATGCAGAGGGCTATCTGCAGCTGACGGGGCGCATCAAGGAGCTGATCAACCGGGGCGGCGAGAAGATCTCGCCCATCGAGGTGGACGGCGCGCTGCTGAGCCACCGGGGGGTGGCCGAGGCCGTGGCCTTTGCCGCGCCAGACGCCAAGTATGGCGAGACCGTGGCCGCTGCCGTGGTCCTGAATGAGGAGGGCAAGCGCCTGGGGGAGGGGGCGGTGGAGGACATCAAGCGCCACGTCGGCACCCGTCTCTCCGCCTTCAAGGTGCGGGGTACTCAGATTTTGGTTTGGGTTGAGCGGGAAGCGATTGGTGGAGCCGGGGTGGTGGGGGCAAGTCGGTTGGGGGATGGGCATGCCTGTGCCTGAGAGTACCTTGGCTACCTTGGCAACACAAAGGGAATCTTGAAGAACGACCGATAGGATCCCATCACACAGGCCTGTCTTCACCCTTCAGCCATGAGGCAGCATGTCAGGGGTGGAATGTATACTCACACACCTACCCAAAGCTGCTACCCCCTCCCCAATCACACGCCCTTGCACTCGTCCCGCCTCTTACCCACAGATCCCCACCCAGATCTTCATCACCGACGAACTGCCCAAGACCGCGACGGGCAAGATCCAGCGCCGCTTCATGGTGGACGCATTCATCAACAAGCCCAAGGATGGTGCGTCGGCATGACTGGAGGGGAGGCGGGCAGCAACGTGCACCCCAAGTTTGTTTGTTTAGGCACGCCAAGCCAGTCGGGCACCGGCCTTGCTGGGTCCATTGCCTTTTCGCTCCTGCCTACCCTTGGCTGCTGTTGGTGCGCTGCTGCACGGGCCAGGCCCACATTCTCTGAAACTTGATGGAACGATTCACTCCCGCCTCTGCCTTGGTGTATACCCTGTCTGAGTCCAGCTTCGAGAACCTGGGAGGGGCAGGGGTTCAACACCCCTCCACCCAGATGGGACCAGCCCCTGAGATGGCGTGACGGTGGTGCTCTGCACTGCCACTCGTCCTAGACGAGTCCATACAAGGGGATCCCATCCTCTGCGCAGGGCACCCCACCCCACCCCCACGCCTCGTCCTTGCCCGCCCCTCAGCAGCCACCCCCCCCCCGCCACCTCCACTGTGTGCTGCAGGGGCTGTCGGGGGGTCGACCCTGGACCTGGATGCCTTGCCCAATGACGGGTACTACACCATAGCCAAGAGCCTGAGGCTCTGGGGGTCAGGGTCGTGTACGGCGTGATTGGCATCCCCGTGACGCAGCTGGCATCAACCTTACAGGTTTGTGGGGGAAGGGAAAGGCGCGGGCGTAA
>NW_011934252.1:10758-12649 GCF_000733215.1 Auxenochlorella protothecoides
AGGGGTGGCGATGCTCTGCAGGGCTTGGTCCAGAGGTGGGGTTCGATGGGGAAGCAGGTGGCAGCAGGGAAAAGGAGGACAGGAGACACAGCATCTGCACAAGAGACTCAAAGATGGGCCTGCCAGCAGTGGCAATAAGTTGACAACATCTCTGGTCTGACAGCTAGTCGGAGAGGCTCTGTGGCGGTTCCTCCCGCCAGCCGCACCACAGGGTCACACTGACGGGTCCGGTTGGTCCCCATCCCCACCGCTCTGCCAGACGCATTCCCATGCACACTGACTCCCGCATCCGCTCCGCCTCATCTTCAGGCCGTGGGCATCCGCTTCATCAGCTTCCGGAACGAGCAGTCGGCTGGGTACGCGGCGGCGGCCGCCGGCTACCTCTCTGGCATCCCCGGCGTCCTGCTGACGGTGTCCGGGCCAGGCGTCATCCACGCCCTGGCGGGGCTCAGCCATGCCCAGGTCAACACCTGGCCCCTTGTGCTGCTGTCGGGGTCCTGCGAGACTGGCGAGGTGGGCAAGGGCTCCTTCCAGGAGCTGGACCAGGTGGCGGCGGTGCGGCCCTACACCAAGTTTGCGGGTCAGGCGCGGGCGGTGGGCGAGATCCCCGCCGTCCTGGAGGCCGCCTTCAAGGTGACAGGAGGGTTGGAGGAGGGGTCTGGTTGGGTCTGGATGGGGGGGCCACGTGGCCTTTGGGGTCAGATCAGTGAGAAGTCAGAACGCTTCCAACCAGAGCAGACGGGTGCGCGGGCGCCCAGGCCAGGGCGCCCGCGCCTTCGGCGCCCCAGATCCCTCGCACACCGCGCCCCTCCCTCCTGTCCGACTCCCATCCCACACGACCACCCCACGCATGCAGGCGGCGGTGAGCGGGCGCCCCGGCGGCGCCTATGTGGACGTCCCCTCCGACGTGCTCATGGCCCCAGCCCCGGCCGGCCCGGCTCCCCCGCCGCCGGCGGAGGAGGCCCGCCCCGCGCGCCCGGCCGCGCCCGCCGCCGACGTGGCCGCCGCGGCCAGATTGCTCGCCGGCGCCCGGCGCCCGCTCCTCGTGGTGGGCAAGGGCGCGGCCTGGGCGCGGGCGGAGGGCCCGCTGCGCGCACTGGCCAGCGGCGCGGGGCTGCCGGCCCTGGGCACGGCCATGGGGCGGGGGGTGGTGCCCGACACGTACGAGCACAGCGCCAACGCGGCACGGTCCCTGGCGCTGGCCGGCGCCGACGTGGCGCTGGTCTTCGGCGCGCGCCTCAACTGGCAGCTGCACTTTGGCGAGGCGCCCAAGTGGGCCGCCAACGTCAAGTTCGTGCTGGTGGACGTGGAGCCGTCGGAGCGTGACGCGCGCGTCAGCCACGTCGTCCTGCGCGGCGACGCCGGCGTGGTCGCCGGGCAGCTCCTGGATGCACTCCAAGGTTGGGGGGGGCAAGGAAGGGGCTTGGGAGTGGGTGTTGCTTTGGTGGTGCGACGGGGGGTGGGGAGGGGAAAAGGGCTGGATGGACGCGGCGGGACCTGGGCAGGCGGATGGCGCGCGGGGTCCGAAACACGACTGTCGCAATGGAGTGTGAGCAGGCGACACCCCGCTCCCCCTGGCACCCCTACGCCCTCGTCGAAGCCGCGCTCTCCCGCGGGTTCAAGTCTACCTGTCCCCTGCGCAGTTTCCTCCTCTCTTCCCAACTCCACCCACCCAAGCCCACCCCCACTCAATGTCCCCACCCACCCCACTCAATACCTCCCCCAAACCCACTCAATACCTTCCCCAAACCCACTCAATACCTCCCCCAAACCCACTCAATACCTCCCCCAAACCCACTCAATACCTCCCCCAAACCACTCAATACCTCCCCAAACCACTCAATCCTCCCCCAACCCCACTCAATCCCTCCCCCCCCCCCACCCACACCAC
>NW_011934252.1:13729-33035 GCF_000733215.1 Auxenochlorella protothecoides
GCTGCCCCGCCCCGAGTGGCGCGACTGGACGTCGCGCCTGGCGGCCAAGTCCGCGGCGGCGCGGGAGAAGCTGGGCGCGCGCCTGGCGCGCACCACGCACCCGCTGGACTACGGCACCACGCTGCGCGTAGTGCGCGACGCGCTGGCCACGCTGCCCCGCCCCCCGCTGGTGGTGGCCGAGGGCGCCAACACCATGGACAACGCGCGCCTGCTTCTGGAGCCGGTGACCGTGCCGCGCACTCGGCTGGATGCCGGCACCTGGGGCACCATGGGCGTGGGGCTGGGCTACGCCATCGCCTCGGCCACCCAGGACCCGGGCCGCGCGACGGTGGCTGTGGAGGGCGACTCCGCCTTTGGCTTCTCGGGCATGGAGGTGGAGACCATCGTGCGCTACGGCCTGCCGGTGACGCTGATCATCTTCAACAACGGCGGCATCTATGGCGGCGACCGCCGCGGGCGGGAGCTGCGCGCCGCCGCGGCGCGGGGGCTGGCGGCCGTGGGCCACGCGGGCGACCCCGTGCCCACCGACTTCGCCCCCGTCTCGCGCTACGACCTGCTGGCGCAGGCCTTTGGCGGGCGCGGCGTGGCGGTGGGCACCGCCGAGGAGCTGGCCGCCGCGCTGCGCGAGGCGCTGGCCTCGGGCGGGCCCAGCCTGATCGACGTCACCATCGACCCGCAGGCGGGGGTGGAGAGCGGGAACGTGCACGCCTTCAACTTCAAGCCGCCGGAGAAGTGAAATGGGCCGAAGGGGGTGGAGAATCATGGCGTGGGTGTGGGGCGGCGGCGGCGGGCTCCCCATCGGCTCGTGGGGGGAGCGAGGATCTCTCTCCCAGACCCCATCCCCAGCGCCACTCGCGTAAGTGTGCTGCTCGCCGAGTGCAGCACAGAACCTGCTGGGCACACCAAGCCCGGCATATGCGAGCGCGGCGCCATCGCCGCGCCTCGGACTGGCGCTGCCCCTGGGCCCGAGCTGGGCTCACCTTGTACAGATGCAGGTCAAGCACTTGTACTTACATTCCCGGCACTGGGTCTTCGATTTCAACCCCGAGTTGCAAAGTATGGCGTTTGGATACAAGGCCAGAATACTGGATCTGCGAGGGACGCGCGGAAACAGGGGTGCTGGCGCAGGCGCTTCCCTGGGGACGCCGGGGCAATCCCGGGGATCCCAGGGAGGGACCCGGGTCGAACGGGAAACCAATTGAAGGGGCCGCGCTATCCCCAAAGGCTACGGCGGGGATTCGACGCCGCACAGTTCGCACACCGCCCGTCCCACCCCACGCCACCAGTCGGGAAGCACTCGCCCTGCCATCCGCACCCCCGTGCTCGCCCCCGCTCGAATTACGTCGACGCCGTGCCCTACCCTTGCTCGTACACCCAGCCGGCTCGCGCCGACCTCCGGGCCACACCCTTACAATTCACCCTCCGATTCTGTGTTAAACCCGCCTCCATGCATAGAGCACACACCGCGGTGGCCTTCAGGCGCCTGCGTGAGTAGGGAGCCGGGCTTCCGAGCGTGTAGGGCAGGGAAACCTGCGATTCACGTGACCAACGGCCGACTAATTAAGCATCCATGCCCTTTCCTACCGTGCAACCCCCAATCTCCTACCCCCTCAACCCACCTTTCCTGCAGTCGATGATGACGAGGGCGGCTGCGAGTTCGAGGGCCTGGGGGATTACAACATGGGCATCCACATCGGCGCGGTGTTCATTCTGCTGGCCGTCTCAGCCCTGGGCGCCTTTGGCCCCATCCTCCTACGGGTGATCCGCTCCAAGACCTTCCGCACAGCCCTCAAGTACGTGGTTAAGGGGGCGGTTTGGGGTGCAGACTGTGTGTCGGGCGTGCGCGCACATCATGGCGACATGCCCCTGCCTATCCGTCACCAGCACCCAGGAATCCTCAGTCCAGCAACACGATTCCCATCCTCCAGAACTCCCTCCACTCTAGACCCCCACCTCTCCACCCCCCACGCCCACCCAGGATCGGCACCTTCTTTGCCTTTGGCACGGTGCTGGCCACAGGCTTCATCCACATGCTGCAGCCCGCCAACGAGGCGCTGACCTCGGCCTGCCTGCCCGCCTCCTGGAACGAGTCGTACGAGGCGTACGCCTATCTGTTTGCGGTGCTGGCCATCCTGGCCATGCAGGCCTTCGACTTTGCGGTGCAGCAGTACCAGTGCCGCATGGGCGACCTCGCCGGCGGCGACCCCTGCTGCAACATCGACCGCGCGCTGGAGCTGGGCCAGGGCGGCGCGGTGGGCGGCATGGCCCTGGGCGGGACGGGCGGCGGTGCCGACAGCGCGGCGCGGCGCGCGCTTGAGCAGCCGCTGCGCAAGGACTCCCACTCGCACTCGGAGGAGGACGCGGAGGAGGACGCGGAGCGCACCAGCCTCAGCCGCGTGGCCAGCGTGTACCTCATGGAGGCGGGCATCGTCTTCCACTCCGTGGTCATCGGCATCACCCTCGGCGTCTCCACCGGCGCCCAGTTCAAGACGCTCATGATCGTGCTCTCCTTCCATCAGTTTTTTGAGGGCTTTGCCATCGGCTTCACCGCCGTGGACGCGCGGCTCAACGGGCTCAAGCTCTTCGTGGTAGGGCTCATCTACTCCCTCACCACCCCCATCGGCGTGGCCATTGGCATCGGCATCCGCCAGACCTACAATGGCAACGACGCCACCACGCTCCTGGTCCAGGGCATCTTCGACGCCGTCTCCGCCGGCATCCTCATCTACGTGGCCCTGGTGCAGCTCATCACCCCCCAGTTCACGCACAACAAGTGGCTGACGCAGCAATCCCTGCCGGTCAAGCTGCTCAGCTTCGCGGCCCTCTACGGCGGCTTCGCGGTGATGGCCGTGATCGGGAAGTGGGCGTGATCGGGGCCGAGGGCCGGCCCCGTGGGGGCGCACCGCGCAATAATCCTTGCTCCTTTGACCTGCAATCCCAAACCAGCCCCGGCTGGCAACACTGTCGCATCACCACATCAAACCCATTCTTTGAGGAAAACAGTGGGACGCCAACATCAGCGCATTTGTCTCCCAATCCAGTGTCTTCTACCCGTAGCCTGTGTCAGTCGTGCTCAGAGTATGTAATGGCGACATCAGTCATGGAGAGATTTACAGAGAAGGTACAGGGGGACATCAGGGGGAAAATTGCAGCAAGGGTTTCGGCGGTCGGTTTGACTCCCGCCGGGGAGGGGCCCGATTATACAACCCGCACAAGGGACGTGCACGGATCAGAATGCGCCGTGAGAAGAATACCCATATTTAATTCCCGCTCACACCGGCCCAGACAGCATCGGCATCGCTGGGCACGAGTCCTCAGCGAGGGCATGCCCTCGCAGCACCTCCGTGACGAGGAGTCGGGGCTCCTGCAATCCCTGCAGAACGGCAGCAGCACGGCATCGGGAACATGGCTGACTCATCGCATGCAGCATGCCCCCGAGAATAGCCTGGATCGCACCCCAGATGACTCCCGTGTGCGTAGGGCTGGTAGGGATGGGTTTGGCATGGGGCCAACCCCGCGCTTTGCCTCGCGCAATGCTCTAGGGTGTGAGGGGGGTCTATGGAATTCTGATACTCGGTACTCTTGGCCAATACCGGCGTCCCATGCATCCATCCTCCAGCTGCTAGGCGCGATGCAGGGTATGGGCCTGGCCTCGGATGGAGGGGCAGGAGCCAAGCCCTCCCCAGAGGTGGGGTACATGACAGGGGGCATGACGCTGGGTTGGGGTGAGCTATGCCTCAGAGAAGAATTTCCATGACACACCATGAATGCCCGGCAGCAGATTTGACCCTCCTCAACCCCCCTTCACCCGTGGCAGATGGAGTATCTGTCTGGGGTGGTGGCTCGGGGGGTTGCGGTGGCGGTGGAGGGCACGGTGGAGCACGCCATGTCGGCTGCCGTGCACACCGCCATAGAAGACCAGAACATTCACTTTGACGTCAAGGTGCCTGGAGTGGAGGTGTTGATCGAGAGGGGCGCGTGGGTGGAGAGGATGCGGGAGTGGCCATCCGATGTCCGGCATCACATGTGCAGGAAGGGTGCACCGTCGGCAGCCGCCCACGCACGAGCAGCAACCACCCATCCGGCACGCCACACCACCATGAAATACCCCTCTTGCCCTGCTTTCCAGGCCAACCTGGGCACGCTGGTGGCGGTGACCGGCGTCATCCTCTTCTGGCGGGGGGTCTGGAACATGTGGTGCGAGGGGTGGGTGGGGATCGATGGCATGAGTGTGCGTGTGGGTGAAGGCGGAGGCTCGACGCCCTTTGCCGGCGCTGGCGCAAGGGAGCTGCCTCCATTGGACCCAAGAACGCCGGTGCGCAGGCCCTGCTCGCCCTTTCTTTCCCCCTGGCCATTGCAGGGACACGGTGGTTGGCCTCTCGCTCACCAGCGACCTGCTGTCCATGGGCATCGGCTTGGGCACCATGCTCTGCATCCGCTACTTCCGGGTGCCCCTGGCGCGGACGTTCCCGGAGATGTGAACACGTTTGGGGTGGCTTGGGCGCGGTGGAGGTGCGCGCCGGTGCACCTCCCGCTGCTCCGGGGCACGTCCATGGTATGAGGGCGCAGAGGCGCATGGCGCAGAGGAAAACCTGGCCTTTCCACGTTCGGTGTGGAACTCCGCACACCCTCCGCTGTCCCTGGATGCCATCCGCTCACTCCATCGGCGGCCCCTGTACTTGTGCACAGCAGCAGACACAGCCCGAGTCATTGTCCCACAGAGACTCTGGGCATAAACCATTCCCCTGTGTCTGCCACCCTTCTTTCCCCAGACTTGCGATTGTGTAGGAACTCGTGACAAGGTCGTGTCAAGGGTCAAGCTTCAGTACAAGGCGGGGGAGGGGTGGGGAGCCTGGCCCCACCCGGGATCCGCGTTCGGGGTCAATGGGGCAGCGCATTGGCTGAGCGGGGAGGGTTTTGCCAAACATGAGCCCCATGTTGGTGACGAGGGGACGATGGCCAGGACGCCCACAACCATGGAGCTCAACCGAGCGCATTTGCCGCAGTGCACAGGGGCCTCAGTGCCTGCCACGAACCCGCATCAAGTTCTGCAGCACGGATTCTTCGCTGACGGTCTGGAAAATCGGGGGGAAGGGGGGAAGTGGGGTGGTGACATGGTGGAAGGACCGTAAGCAAGCTCCGGACAGGCGCTGCAGGGAGGGCCACGCAGAGGCGCTGCAAGGGGCTGGAATTGGGCATGACTGCGAGGACCTCGCCAGACGGCCCCATTCCCTCCTCTTCACACCACCACTCGCAGCCATCGCGACTCACCATCGTGTTCCAGTGCTTGCTGACGGCGCTCGTCAGGTCCTCCTTGCTGCTCTGCGGTCCAATGCCGGGCACCTCGTACACCTTGGTGTACTTGCGTAGCGCGTGCACCTGGGGAGGAGACCGGGTGGGGCATGGAGTGTGGGGTCCAGCCAGGTTCCCCAGGCACCCTCACGCACAGTGCACCGGGTCCAGACGGGTGCACATGAGAGCGAGAGGTCCCGGGCCCGTGGAATAGGCCACTCACCTTGAGCTTGGTGAGATCCACCCGTGGAGCGGTGCCGTCCGCGCTCCCGCCAATGTACTGCGTGGGGTGGAGAGGGCGCCTTGTCCGGTCAAAGAGGGCGTAGAGGCGGGGCAGACGGCTCGCCCTCGGTGCTGACTCACCTGATCCTCCTTGTAGGAGTAGCCGTTGCTGACGTCCTTGGGGTAGTCTGCACTGTAGCGGGCGACGTTCGCAGCAGTGGTACGCACCGGGCGGCTTCTCGCGCCCTTCTGCACGGCAGCCATGACAAGGATGCAACGCTGCCTTCGAGACTAGGGTAACACCCGGAGTGGTGGCTGGGGTCTCGGCGCGCGGGAATGATGGTGCTGCTGGGGGTCCACCGTGCTCCACGTCGGGGAACCTTCAGGAGGAGAGCGGAGCCAGCACCCCGGGTTCGCAGAGCCCAGAGAGTCTGGTCGGGTAGATCCAGGCACTGTATGTGACAGGGTGTGTTTCAGGACGACTGATTGGCCGTGCATGAACTTGACACTCTGTCGAAAGCGGGGGACCCGGGGCCCAGCCGGCTCGATCCGGTGATGCTGCGCCTGCTTTGGGGGTGCATCTGTCGGAGGTGACACGGCGAGGTCTTTGCGGAGCAAGCTGAACCCGGCCCGAGTGGAGCAGGAGAAGGCGGGATCTTCCCAGCATGCATAGAATATCGCTCGGTAAAAGCTCTTGGGGTGACAACATGCTCGCCATGTATGGGCGCACTGGCACGTGCTGGCCGTCGATACGGGCGATCCGATTCAGGCATTCAAAAAATCTTCTCGAGCTGCGACGGGGTCGCGTCGCGAGGGGCATATCACCAGAATAATCTCGTCATTCCGCCACGCCATGACGGAGAATATGAAGCCTGTGTTTGTTTGTGATGCTTATCGGGGCCTCTCCGCCGCTCAGCCGCCCGGTTTACGCAATCGGTACCGCGGTTTCTGGAACTGTACGCAGCGACGTTCAGTACGACAATCTGCCCTCTCCACCGAGCTGCATGGATCACAGATGGGTATTCAGACGTGCAAAGTCTCAGCCTATGCACTGAATTGGGTAGGGTCCGCCTGTCTTGTTGGGAAGACACCGTGTCTGGGCGATGGGAAAGGCCATGCTGTGTCCATCTCGCACGCATCCCCAGCGCCACTTTGGACCTTGGGAAACTCCTTTGGAATCGTGCACGAAGTGTGCAGCGCCTGTAGATGATGTCCTAGTCTTTTCAGAACCACAGCCCGGTTGCTCTGGAAGTCATGAACTCAGTGCATTCGGATAATCCGGATCGCAGGTAATGATCTGAGAAGTATATCTGCCATACAGCAGATTGTCAGGGCCTCAGACAAGCTGGTCTTGCCCCGTGCGATTCTCCCTGCCCCATGCAAATTTGGGTGGGATATGGTTGAACGTGCCACGTAATGTCCAGCGTGGGTCACATCAAGGAGGCGTGGATTGCACTCGCATATTTGCGATTGCCACAAACAAGCACCAGCTTCATCCCCTGGTTATCCAATTCCCAGCCTTCCCACCCCGCCACGGCAACCTGCGCCGTTTGAGATGCAGGTCCACGCTGCATGTCTGGCCCACCTATATGCCTCGCCCCGCCCTCCAGACTTGAAAACCTAGTCACAGATCCCTCCCCCCTTCTATCTCTCGTCCGTCGGAACAGGTTTGCATTAAAGACAGTCCTGCAGTCGCAGCAGGCCGGCGACTCTCGCACACGAGGGCGGTGGGGGGATCGTCGCACGGGAGGGTGCGCGCGCGCACGCGCGCGCGCACTCTCGCCCGAGCACCTCCCCCACCCCGCACATAAAACCCTCCTTGCCTCTACTTGAAGAAGCGGAAGATGAGGCCGTCGGCGGTGTGCGCCAGGAAGAAGGGCGCGAACACCAGGCTCTCCACCGCCATGAGCTTGATGAGGATGTTCAGGGAGGGCCCCGAGGTGTCCTTCAGCGGGTCGCCCACTGTGTCGCCGATGACGGCGGCCTTGTGCGCGTCGGAGCCCTTGCCCCCCAGCTCGCGCGCGTGCTCCGAGGCCCCCGCCTCGATGTACTTCTTGGCGTTGTCCCAGGCGCCGCCGGTGTTGGACATGGACACCGCCATCTGCACGCCCGACACCAGCGCGCCGGCCAGCACGCCAGCCAGCGTGCGCACGCCGAACAGCACGCCCACCACGATGGGGGTGAGCATGACCAGGGCGCCGGGGGGGATCATCTCCGACAGCGAGGCGGCAGTGGAGATCTCCACGCAGCGGCGGTAGTCGGGGCGGGCGGTGCCCTCCATGAGCCCGGGGATGGTGTTGAACTGGTGGCGCACCTCCTCCACCATGGCCAGCGCGGCCTTGCCCACCGACTTCATGGTCATGGCGGAGAACCAGTAGGGGAGCATGGCGCCCACCAGCAGGCCGGAGAACACCTCTGGGTCCAGGATGGACGAGTCGGCGATGGTGATGCCGGCACGCGTGATGTAGGCGCCGAAGAGCGCCAGCGACACCAGCGCCGCGGAGCCGATGGCGAAGCCCTTGCCGATGGCGGCGGTGGTGTTCCCCGCCGCGTCCAGCGCGTCGGTGCGCTCGCGGATGTCCTCGCCCATGGCCGCCATCTCGGCGATGCCGCCGGCGTTGTCGCAGATGGGGCCATACGCGTCGATGGCCAGGCAGGTGGCCAGCGTGCCCAGCATGCCCAGCGCCGCGCAGGCGATGCCGTACATGTGCGCCAGGGAGAAGGAGACGAAGATGGTCACCGCGATGGTCAGGCAGGGGATGATGGCGGACTTGTAGCCCAGGGCCAGGCCGAAGATGATGTCGGTGGCGGCGCCGGTCTTGCACGCGTCGGCCACGTCCTGTGTGATCGTGAGGATGTTTGATGTTTGGGGTGGGGGATGTATGTCGGTGGGTTTGATTCAGTGAGGTGAGAACCGGCATGGCAGAGAAGGGTAGGTCTCCTGATCTCAGGGGGCCGAGGAGCACCCTCGGGTGTCGGCAGCGCCACGCGTCGACCGACCCACGCTTCCCAGCGCCGCTGGGCGTCGACCACCGTCCCACACCCACAGCACCACGCACAGCCACCCCACCCCTCCCGCCTCCTCCCGCTCACCTGGACGGGGGCGTAGCGGTTGGAGGTGTAGAACTCGGTGACCAGGCCGATGACGAGACCGCCCCACAGGCCCGCGGCGACGCAGACGAAGAGGTACCAGTTCTTGACGGGGCGCATGGGGTCGTCGGAGAAGAGGCCGGTCATGGTCGGGGGCAGGGCGGCGACGGCCAGGAGGTAGGCCACGGGGGTCATGACCAGGGTGGACACGATGAGCTGGAGCTTGAGCGTGGACTCGATCTCGGCCACGACGCGGGCGGGGCGCAGGTCGGTGGCCAGCAGCGTGGTGGCGATGCAGACCAGGATGCCGGAGCCGGTGATGAGCAGGGGGAAGTTCATGGCCACCCACAGATGGTCCACGCCCAGGGCGGAGACGGAGGAGACGACCAGCGCGGCGCAGGTGGCCTCGGCGAAGGAGCCAAACAGGTCGGCGCCCATGCCCGCGATGTCACCCACGTTGTCGCCCACGTTGTCGGCGATGACGGCGGGGTTGCGCGGGTCGTCCTCGGGGATGTCCTTCTCCACCTTGCCCACAAGGTCGGCGCCGACGTCGGCGGCCTTGGTGTAGATGCCGCCGCCGACGCGGCCGAACAGCGCGATGGAGGAGCCGCCCAGGCCGTAGCCGGTGATGGCCTCATACAGGCCCTCCCAGTCGTCGCCAAAGACGCGGGAGTAGACGGCGAGGAGGAGGTAGAGCACCAGGAGGGCGTTGCCGGCCAGGAGGAAGCCCATGACAGCGCCGGAGCGGAAGGCGGCCATGAAGGCGGGGGCGATGCCCTTGCGCGCCTCCAGCGCCGTGCGCGCATTGGCGTAGGTGGCGATGGACATGCCCAGGTAGCCGGAGACGATGGAGGTGGCGGCGCCCACGATGAAGGCGATGGTGGAGAAGGCGCCGTTGTACAGGGCCGGGGCGCGCAGCACGCCGGACTCGTCGCGGTGCCACTTGGTCTTGAACCCGTCCTGGGAGCTGAGCAGGACGAAGATGAAGACAGAGAAGCCGGCCATGAAAAACGAGACGTACTTGTACTCGGTGAACAGGAAGGAGGTGGCGCCCTCGGCAATGGCCACCTGCAGGTCGGCCACCTTCTCCTCGATCTCGGCCTCGCCGCGCTGCTCCTCCTCCAGCAGGTACTCGCGACCGTTGGAGTTCCCGGAGCTGGCGCCGCCGCGAACCTGTTGGATGGGGTAGGGTGGATCGCGCAGGATCAGCGGGCCGTGGAGGGGAACGAGGGTGATCGGGGCCGAAACCCGGTGGCGGGGCGCGACTCCACTAACCCCACACGATACCCATCGCATTGCATGCAGGTGCATTCGAAGATCATGCACCGGGGTCTTGAGGGTGCTCGACAAGGGGTGACCCGCCGGGGACCCGCCGGGCCACGGCCTGATGGCGTCGTGGTGGGGGGGCGGCCTCGCACCCAGTCCCTCGACCCTTGGCATTCAGGCGCACGTCAATTCCCCATACCCTCACCTTAATGAGGCTGACACGGTACCAGAGCCAGAGGGCAAACAGCACGGACACCGTCGCCGCTACCGGGGTGAAGATGGTGGCGAATGCATCGGGGAGCCAGGTGGCGCTCATGGTGGGTGAGAGCCCCAGTGGCTCGTGCGCGTCGATCTGGATGTTAGGGTGTGAAGGATGGCAGGGACGCTGGGCTAGCACTCTTACGCCCACCACAAGACAAACAGTGGGGGGGCCGGGGTCGAATGCGTTGCCGGGGATCCATGCGGAACCAGTCCCGACGTCGGATTGAAGATTCCCGTCGGTGGTGCATGGCCCCCTGGAAGGCTTTTGACAATGCCGCAACGTTGGAAAAGCGGTTGGAGATCCTGGAGGACGCATGCAGCCCTCACCTGGGGGATGGCTAACAGGCCTTCCCCCAGTACTCGAGCGCACTGGATTTCTCCGCGTGCTGACGCGGCCTTTCACGTCCTCCAAATGACCATGGCACGGGAAAATTAACGATCGTGCTTCTCATGAAGCTGCCCGGCTTTTGCGTGCCCAATAGCCCAGCAGTAATGATCCGGGAAGGCAGTCTATTGGAGTCATGTAATGGGGACCTAGCCTGCGCCGCTGGACACGATTGTTCATGGCACAGCAGGGCCCCTGCTCCCCTGCCCGCGTCACGCCCGCACGCTCAGCCAGGCGCAGGCCCCGCTGCTCAGCGCCGGGGCCACGTCAGCAGCCAGCCTGGCCCTGGCCAGCACGTCTGCCTGCAGGGCCGCAGGGCAGGCCTGGCCGGGACCCAGGAGCAGCGTAGTCAGTGCCGCCACGGCGCCCGCCGGCTGCCCCGCCAGCGCGCCGGCCAGGGCGCCGAGCGCGGCACACCCGCGCTCGGCCCCCAGCGTCGCCCAGTTCTCCCGCAGCGCCCGCGCGACCTGCTCCCAGCCGGCGCCGGCCCCCGCCACGGCAGCCGCCGCCGCCACGCCGGGCGCAAGAGCTGGCGCGGCGGCCAGGCGCGCGCGCGCGCGCGTCGCGACCTCGAGGCCTTTGCCTTCAAACTCCGCCACGCCCTGCGCTGCGCCGGCCCCGAGCGCCCAGGCCCACTGCCCGGCCTGCAGCCCCCGCACGCTGGGGAGGGCCAGCAGGCAGCGCTCCGCCGCCGAGTCGTCGGCGGCCAGCAGGTAGCAGCGCCGCAGCGCAGCCGGCAGCCCGGCGGCGCCCGGCGCGGCGGCCCCGCACCCAGGCAAGGCTGCGCCCAGCGCGGCGTACACGGCACCCTCCACATCCGGCGAGATGAACGGAGCAGCGGCGGAGGCGGTTGCCCCGGCTGCCGTCGATGCCATGAGCGCGGTGCGGTTCAGGGCGGGGCACAGCGCGGCGCCGGTGGCAGCGGGGTCGATGTCAAGGGCAATCAGCGCAGCTGCGAGTTGCGTGGCGCTCAGCGCGCCCAACGTGGCGTCGTGCGACAGGGGCGGGCCTGTATCAGACACCCTGCTCGCCACCCCTGCCAGCGCAGATATGGCGCCTGGTTCAATGACCGTCGCCGCATACGCCGCCATCGCGCCAGGGCAGTCGGCATTCGTGCCGGCAGAGAGGGCCACCAGCGTCTCCAGGCCGGGGACGAGTAACAGGTACCGCCCCGGGCCCGTGCGCTGGGCGGCGGGCATGCGCAGCATCGCGTCCACGAAATCGAGCAGGGATTCGACGGGGAGCAGCCCCGCGAGCGTCAGCGCCGCCGAGTCGTGCAGCGCGGAGGACAGCGTAAGTGCCCGGCCCTCGTCCAGGGCGCAGTCGGCGCCCGGGCACGCGCCCTGAGTGTTTGTGGGGGGTGGGGGGTGGTGGAAGAATCCTGGAGGGCAGGCTTCCATGTGGGCTTCAGGCTGGGCACGGATCATAAGCGCCGGGGACTGGGGTCAAGGACCCTCCAGGCGGATCCAGCACATCCTGGGAGCTGCTGGGGCCCCTGGGCCACACATCATCCTGTCCCTCCCACCTTTTTTGAATGCTACCGGTAGCCCCTACCGCCACACATCCCCCTTGTTCCCACCCTTCCAAACACCGCGACTCACCACCTGCGTGGCCCAGGCCGCCAGGGCCTCCAGCTGCGCGGCGCTGTGCAGCGTGCGGAAGAGGCCGGTGGCGTTCACGCTCCCCGCCCAGGCAGACTGGTCCGCGACGCCGCCCGTGCCGGCCGGCAGCGTCCATGCTGCCCCCGCCGCGGGCAGGCACAGCGCCTGCCGCGCGGCTTCCTCGGCGCCCAGGCCGGCGGCGGGAAGCTGGGCCGTGGCGCAGAAGGGGCCCGCCCTGTCGGGCAGCTGGCCCACCGCGGCCACGGCACTGGCATTGCGCAGCGGGAGCAGGGGCTGGGTGGCCCACGCCGTGCCTGTCTCCGGCAGGCCGCCGGCCAGGGGGTCGGTCGAGATGATGGTCCCCTGCGCCGCCGCTGCCGCGACCAGGATGTCGCCAAAGTTGGCGGATCCCAGCGCCCTCTCATGCAGCAGGGCCTGTTGGATGGGTGGTGGGGATCAAGGAGTCTGGCTGGTGCAGAATGGCAGTGTAAGAGGACGGCACGGGATGCTTGCCAGGCTACCAGGTCTTCGCCTCGTCACGTTCCCATACACAACAAACTCATTGAGAACCCCGCATTGCGCCACCTCCCCCCCCCCCACCCCCCTTCAGACCTGGAGGCCGATCTGCAGTGTTTCGCCGCCCAGCGCCACCTCCAGCATGCGCAAAAATGTAGCTGCCTTGGAGTACACCTCCACGCCGCCCGTGCCGACGGCCGCGTCCGAGGCGGCGACCATGGCCGGCCTGAAGGGCGAGGCGTCGGTGCAAAGTGCGCGCAGCGTGGGCCCTTCATGCACGCCGGGCAGTCGGGCCTGGGGCAGGGGGGCGCGGTACCGCAACACCTCTCCCGGCGCGCCCACCGCCGTCAGGCAGTGGTACTCCAGGAAGGAGGCCAGCCCCTCGTTGAAAGCCAGCTGCGTCCAGTTGGTCCCCGTCACAAGGTTGCCAAACCACTGGTGTGCCACCTCGTGACAGACGACGTCCGCAGCGCGCCACGCCCCAAAGCTGCCACCCGTGGCCTGAGAGGAGATAGAAGGTTGGAGGGAGAGGGGGAGGTGTGGGGGAGTACGAGTGTGAGGCTGTCAGGCCGCAGACCAGGCAATAGTTGGGGCAGGAGTCCTCGCGACCACCATCACCCCCCGTCCCCCCAACCTGGCTGTGGAGGAAGCGACGCTCGTCAAAGAGCAGGAGGCCCCAGTTCTCCATGGCGCCCTGCTTGCCTGGAATGGCCACAAAGTCCACCTGTGGGGTGGACAGGGGAGGGATGCTGTCGACAGGGGTTGGTGGATTGGCATGTAAAAGTCTGGGGTGTACTGGAACAAGCGGCGGGAGAGAAAGGGGCAATCAACGTAAAAATCTGGTTCAGACCGTTGCTGCCTGGTCCAAATTTCCTGGAGCAGACAATGCTGAGCACACAAGCTCGGCAAATGCGGTAGCAATGGCATGTAGCCAAAGTGGTGATCGATTTGCCTCAGAGACCTTTGCCGCCCCAGTCGACACCCTACCTCGTCTCCACACCTTGGTCAGAGGCTGCTCGATCCCCGTCCAGGCGGTGTAGAAAGCCAGCGACTTCACCGCGACGTCGGCGGAGAAGGCTGCCAGGCCCTCCCTCCCGGGGACCACCCAGGCCTGGACCTGGAGAGCCTCTACTGCTTTTGGCAGGGGCAGTCCGGGCTTCACCGCCACCAGGTTCCCGGCAGCCACCGCCAGCAGGTAGGTCGGCATGGGCGGAGTGGGGTGGAAGCTGTGGCGCAGGCTGCCTGGCGTCGTGCCCATGCCCACTCGGAGAATGGGGCTGTTGCTGAGTACCGTCAGGCCGACCTCGCCAGGGACCTGTGGAAGTGTGAAGTCGGGTGTTTCATGATAGCCAACTGGGGTCGAATGGAGGCTGAGGGGGATTCGGCTTGGCGATAGCAAGTTGAGGTTCTGGGCCTCGCTACATGAAGGCACACACTGCTGACACTGCGTGTCAGTCTGCCCGTCACTGCTATGAAGAGCTGTGAAATGACAAGCGCCTGTCCAAAGGTGCAGCAACCTCTCGCTCTGGGCCACAACCAGGGTTTGGGCCTCTCAGGCAACCCAGTCCACACGGTCACCCTCCAATAAGACACTCGTCCGCCACACAAGAGTACTCCGCCGCCCCACCTCCACAGCGACGTTGTAGACGGCCCGAAAGCGGGGCACATCCACGCAGGGGAAGACGGAGCGGGCGTGCGTGGCAGCCAACTGCGTGGCGACCAGCGCGCGCGCGCAGGGCGCGCGGTCGCTCGTCCCCGGCGCAACGCACTCCGCGGCAAAGGCTTGAGACCGGTGCAGGCCCGCGCCGGCGCCCATGACCCCCGTGTACTCGAAGGTCAGCGCAGGCGCGGCCCCCTCCCCGGGGTCGAGCACGTCGGCGCCCAGGTCCACCGCCACCAGGTCCGTGCGCCAGGTGTCGTCCGAGCGCGGGCGCAGCTCGCGCAGCGTGGCGCGGCAGGCCACCGCGTCGGCGCAGAGCACGCGCCGGGCGCCGCCGCCGCGCCGCAGCGCCACGCTGCGCACGCTGAGGCCCCGCGCCTGCACCACCAGGCAGCGCGTCCGCCTCCGCACGCGCCAGGCGATGCTTGCGCTGGCGTTGAAGCGGGGGTGGTTGGGGGCGTCGACGCCGCCGTCGAAGTGCCCTGCTTCCAATTTGAGCGTCAGGTTGTAGGCGGTGGGCGTTGCCCAGTCCCAGGGCTCGCCTGCCGCCGCATCTTCGCAGGAGAAGGAAGGGGCGACGGGAGGTGGAGGAGCGGAAATGGTCTTGCCGCCTTGAGCTTCCGCTGGGCCCTGCCGGGAGCCCAGCGTCAGGAAGAGGAGTACGATGGCCGTGAGGAGGATCGCCCCGCCGCCCAATACCAGCATGCCCCAGCGCTGCTTGAAGGGCCTGAGCGCATTCTGCTGGATTCCCCTGTGGGGTGCACAAGTATTTGTACCTTGTAGCAGGAAGTGGCAAAGGGTGGGCGAGGCATCACGCAACACATGGATCCTCTGCTCTCAAGACTTGCGGCACCATGCAGGGCTCCACATTGCCCCAGCACAGACAAATTTCTATGAATTCACTGCTCACCCAAATACAGATTGTGGCTTGGGAACCTGGAAGGCGTCCTGGCGATTTATGGGAGCCATCTCCGACCATGGGCCCTCCACCTCCATGGGCTGGATGGGGGCCATGTCTGCCAAAGGGGGTTGGACCTCGACACCCTCCTGAGATTGCGCTCTATATTACACACATCACATGTTGGTGCCAAATCCTTCACAGGCGAGCTACCTATGGCTCGCAGGGTGGAGGTGCCGACGGCACACGCCTCGCACATGGTGTCTGTTGTACCATCTTGGGAAAATCGGGCGCGCTGGGGCGGGGCTCAAACTTTGAGTCAGGCAGCGACCACTCTCGTGGGGAATTGTCCTCCCTATCCTGGTTCAAGCTCAGACTGTTCGACCGCAGTCACTCATCAAAGGATCGAATACCAGTTACATCGCCGCCTCGCACCCTGCCTCAGCATGTCGGAGGTGGAGGCCCCCGCCGTGGCTACTCCTCCTCCCACAGAAGAAGAAGCCACTGCACCTGTGGACACCGTACCGGAGCCAGCTGTTGCTGAGGGCGCACCCACGCCTATGGAAGAGGATACGGAGGCCGCTCCTCCCGCGCCAGTCGAAGATGCGCAGGCACCTCCGTCCTCCTCCGAGCAAGGCGGGGCCGCTCCTCCCCCCTCGGCACCTGCCCAGCCCACGGATGATACCAAGGCTGAGGCACCTGCGACTACTTCCCCAGAAGCATCCGCTCCGGAGGCCCCGAAGAAGACGGAGTTGCCTGTCCGACAGTACCTCGAGAGCACGGGTGCGTGGTGTGACTGGCTGCTTATTCCAGTGTGGCAAATGGGTACGATCACCCTTCCATGTATAGCTCAAGAGGGCGTTGAAGCCCCAATGATTGCATCGGGAGCTCTCACCTGCCGATATACCTCGTGGCTGGCTCATTTGCACCTGCATGCAATGTGAGTGACCAGCCACACACGCCCCCTTTTCAAATCTGTAGTGGTGCCCCTGCTGACATCAGGCATGCAGCAGCTGGTCAAGGAACGCCCCGCAGACCCCATTGCCTTCCTGATCGACTACCTCCAAGCCAACCGCCCCAAGCCATCTGGCACTGAGTGACCTCATTGCTGTACACACCCTGCCAGCCGGGCCACTGGGATTTTCACCATGGGTGGCTGCAGCCCGGCCCTGCAAGCGTGATGGTTGCGGCATACGCAGCTCCCACATCTGCAATGGCAGTGCCATGCAGCGCCAGCTGCTGCCAGCCGCTCAGCAGTGCCGGGCCGTTTGGAATCATCAGCAGCAAGGCTTGCAAGACCTGGGGAGTGGTGGGCGTCTGCCCCTCCTATGCAAGTGGATGTGAGAGAGCAGGGGCCCACTCACTTTGAGACGCGGTGCTGGGATGGCAAGGCGGCCCAGTCCATGAGGCGGGTCCGCACACCTACCCCGTCACAGCCCCACCCTGAGGGAGTCAGCAATCCATGCCCGCGGCAGGGCCCGTGTCACATCCAGCCCGGCCAGCCATGATCGCATGAGAGCTTACCAGCTTGTGCACGAGGCTGGGGAAGGAGGACTGCAGGGCCAGCGTCGTCGCCACCATCAGCGCGCCGACGGTGGCCGCCAGGGCATACCAGGGACCGGGGGCGCCCGCCCCACACACCCCGGCCCACGCCCACCAGACGGCCAGGGCCAGGCGGGGCAGGGCAGTGAGGCGCAGGGCGGCCCTCAGGCAGGTCGCCAGCTCGGGGGGGGGGCCCCGCGGCCCCGGCCCAGGCGTCGCTGGCGACGCATACTCTGCCCAGCGATGGGCAGTGGCAGTGCCACTGGGCTCCTGGGGCTCGGCACGCGGGCCTGGGGGTGCAGCTGAGGGTTCAGGAAACGCGCCAGGGGCCCCCATGGGGCGGGAGGGTGCCGGTGGGGCCCTCTGGTCTGGTGCCTGCTCCAGCACCGGCTCGGCTGTCGACGCATCCTGCACCTCAGGCCGTCGCATCCCCGTGAGCGCCGCGAGCCGCTCTTCTGACCGGGCCAGGATCTTCTGCCGGCGCAGCTCTGAAGGATCCAGCACCCTCGCCGCTCCAGTGTCGGACGCCATCCCAAGTGAAGGTGGCGCGCCGAGACGCCGGTGTGGACGAGTGGGAGGACGCTGATAGATTGATGAGCGTATCCAAAGTATTCTGTGGAAGTTTCACGTTCCTGTAAGGTACAGAACTGCCTCAGCTTGACGTTAATGCTGGGTTTCTCCTCTCCACCTTGCTCGGGTGTCCTTCTGGAGGCCAATCAAGGAGATAATATTACGCTGAAGGGCGAGCGTCTCTGATTGTCGCGATATACGCACTGGTCTCGAAGCTGTCGAACGATTTTCGTGCATGGGTGTGGGAGCGGTCGTCAGTTTGCCCCTGTTACAGTAAGCAGGTGGCTGCTGCAGCCGGGCGGAAGGTGATCGATCATTCAGAACTACTCATCAGAATACTGTTAGCAGGTAGACCAGATCGTTGGCATCAGATTGAAGCCAGGTGAATGGCAACGTACATGCTCGTCTATCGATGGGAACAGGGGACAACACATGCAAGGCGAAAACATACCAATGTTTTTATTGATACTTCTCATCTCCGCCGGTCGATGTAGTATAACGGTCAGTATACGTGCCTGTCAAATGGTGCTGAGTGCCAGTCCTTTCTGGACGCACGTGATCCGGGTTCGATTCCCGGCATCGGCGAACAACCCTTTTGCGGTTTTAATCCCATGGCTTCAGGTTGGAAGGTCTACAATGTTGATGCTGGAGGCGTCTACGTCAGCCCTTAGCATTGTAGCATAGCCCGTCTTGGTGGATCCACCACCATTGGGGCTTGTGAACTTGGATGACATACGATGCTTGCAGGTCGAGCAGAACAGTGTCAGTACAATGAGCGAGCAGGGCAGCAGCGGGGGACAGGGAAGAGGCTGCGGCCTCAGACCGACTTCCCGTGCTCTTCTAGGTCCGCGGGCGTCACAAACTGCAGCCTGACCAGGGCGTAGAACTTGTCTCTGATCTTCACGCCATGCTGGGCCCACTGGGGTGGGGGGAGAGCGGAGACATCGAGAAGCACAGGGTCAGGGTGGGGCTGAGTCGAGTGTGTGGGGGCGAACCAGTGGATTGGTGATCTCTCGGCAATGCCTCGCAGGCGCGGCCCAGCCCTTGGGCACATCTGCCATGCGCATGCACAGTCCACTCACACGCAACCAAGCCACTGCCAAGCCCGACGTCTACCCGAAGGGAGGGAGCCCGCTTGCCAGCAGCTTGGGCCGAGTCCCTTCCCAACCACCGCTACTCTTGTCCATGGCCCCTGACGACCGGTCCCATCCCCGTCGCCCTTCCAGCCAACATGACACCAGTCCCACCTGGAGCTCCTCCCAGGACAGGTCCGGACAGAGCACGGTGACCTCGCTGCCTGGCAGCGGCACGCCCAGCTGCCGCATGCGCGACCGGGGCAGCGCCTCGGCGCAGCGCGCGAAGCGGTATTGCTCGTCGGTCGCGCCCTCCTCCCCGGCCACCCGGCTCAGCTCGTATCGGTGCCTGTGTGGTGGGAGGGATGTTGCGGGCTCGAATGTGAGCCTCAAAATCTGTCCGGCAAGGCATCATGGGGGGGACGAGGTTTTGTCTTTGTGCCGGCTGGTGCCCGCATGCCAGGATAACAGCATCCACTTGCTCCCCCGCGTCCCCTCCCTCTACGTCCAGCACCACACCTCCCTTTCAGGGACCCCCCCCTCTCCCTCCCTTCTTTCACCACCCAAACCCTCCCCTCCCGTCCCCCCCCCCAAACGGAAAACCACGACCCTCACGTGTGGCTCTCCAGGTACAGGGTGGCGGTTCTCATGCGCGCTGAGGTCCACTCGTGGGGCCGCAGGCCGCGGTCTGCCACCGCGGCGGCGCTGTACTTGAGCCACGGCTCATTGGCCAGGTTGAAGACCACGGTGACCTCCTGCGCGGTGCGCAGGCGGGCTCCGCTCCCCGCCGAGGAGCGGGTGAGGATGCGCTCGTGGTGGGAGGGGGTGAAGGTGGGCGCGCCCAGCGGCAGCCCGTCCAAGTTGGCCGCCAGGTCCACGCTCTGCCCACTGCGCAGCACCACCCAGGCGCGTTCCACCGCAAAGGAGCAG
>NW_011934252.1:33893-42635 GCF_000733215.1 Auxenochlorella protothecoides
GGGGGGGGGGGGGGGGGGGGGGGGGGGGGGGGGGAAGGCACGTGTGATCGGGCATGCACATGTCTGTGGGCAAGGGGGTGGGTTGATGTGTGTGCACATGTGTGTGTCACTCGACAGGCTGACAAAGGGGGACCCATGCTTGAGAGCCCTTCCCGCGATCCTTCACAACACACACCACCCACCGTGACTGGGGCGGCCCAGGCCCGGGAGCGGATGTTGTTGCGTGCCACTGATGGGTACGAGGGTCTTGGGGGGTGGGTTCGGAGCAACACCCGCACCTCTGCCACCACGGCGGGAGGGTGCGCCACTTCATGGAGAGTGCCGGGGGGGAGGGAGGGCTGTTGGGGCTAGGGGGAGGGGGGGAAACCATGCTCCCGGCAGAGCGGCAGGACGGGGTCTGGGCACAACTGAGATGCGGTGCGCAGGTCAGAAGGATCCCGTCCCCTAGGAACGCATCGTCAGGCCTCGCATGACGAGGAGGCAAGCAGGGCAGGGCGATTCCCCCACTCAGTCCCCCCTCCGAGCCCCTGCCAGACCCAGCACGGGCCCCCCCCCCCAACTCACAAAAGAGGGACCAGTAGCCACAGTGCATGAGCACTGCCACCACATCAGAGTCGTCGGTGTACAAGTCGCAGCCCCAGAGCTGGCGGGACCTCACGTGCCGGTTGTTGCTGGTGAGGCAGTGGGCCGGCACGCGGATCTGCGGCGGTGGTCGGCGTGGGGTGGGGAGGGTGGCTCGGATCACTGTGTGGCATACCTGCCACGAATGCCCACACAAGGGAGCAGCAGCGCTGCAGGGCATGAGCCTCAGCCTCCTCACCTCGAGGAGTTCGGCGCCGCCCTCACGTTCGTGGCTGAGGCTGAGATCTCTCAGGGGCTCGGTCTCCTTGTACATGATCAGGGGGCCCCGAGTGCCTGCACATGGGTTGGGCATGGACGCAGGGAATGAATTGCATGGTTGAAGGCTTCGGCTGGTCAGAGGAAGGAGGGGTGGGGGATTAGTGGAAGTAAGTACTGGTGTCGTCGATGCCGCCCCCCCCCCTGCGGTTTCCCGGGCTGTCAGATGCCATGAACCCCGACATTCCCACATCCCAGTCGCCAACGCAGCGACGCAGTGCCAGCGAAACGCACCGCTTCTCCTGTACCCTCCACGACTCCCTTCATCCAATCTCGAGGACTTGCTGTTGCTCCGATCCCCGCTGGAGTCAGCGGGCTGGCGCTTTGACATGACCGGAGGGTTGTGGGGGTAGCCCCAGCCAGACGCACCCTGTGACGGGGAGGAATTTGGGTTCTCGCTGCGCCCATGGTGATGGGATCCAGTCGTGATGCACACGGCCGCCGTGAGCTGGTACGCACCGCGCGAGCGGAACTGCGGAATGACACCCACCTGTGCTTGGCAGGCGAGGATGTCAGCGCGCACCCAGCGACGCCCTCACACACGGTACACCGACAAGAAATGTGCAAGGATGGCAGCAAATTCGAATCTTGGGATCTTGTCAATGAAGACATCGGAAGACGACTGGATTCGATGGCAGTTCTTCTTCTCGTGGGTACAACGGGGGGTGCCGAGGTTTCAGATCCCGGCACCCCGCAGCATGCAAACCAGCAGGCAACTACTTTCAAGGAATCACTCCCCCACTGTGGACCCCCTGAGCTGATGTCCAGGCGGGCGAAAAACTGTCAATGCACTTGCCATACTTGAATTCGCACATTCTCAGCTCTGCAAAAAAAGCAACCTCAAGCAGATTAGAACCCAAGGGGCACATCTGTAGGGGGGGTAGAGGCAAGGACCCAGGGCAGTGGTCTTCATGCCGCCACCTCCGCGGCCTTCCCATCCGCACTCTCTCCGCTCTGGGCCGCCTGTTTCGCCTGCTTCTCGGCCAAACGTTGCGCCGTCTTCTTCTTCTCACGCTCCAGGAACTCCTGTGGATTGGGGGTGGTATGGCGAGCCGGCTCAGCGACAGAGGCTCCGAGGGGTTTGGGAGGTGACCATCCCACCAGTCGGCCCCCACTCCAGTCGCGCCACACCATCTCCAGTCCGCTGCCCACACCTTCATGATCTCCTTGGCGGCCTGCAGCTTGGACAGCACGTTCTTGTAGGTCAGGAGGTCGGCGTTCACGCGCTCCAACGGCACGCCCAGGGCGGACGTCAGGCCGGAGAGGGCCTTGGGGCCCTTGGCCCCCGCCAGCTCCAGCAGGCGGAAGAGGCCCACGGCGAAGAAGCGGGTGTACAGGAAGTTGCCGGACTTGATGGCCTCGGCCGTCTGTGCCAGTGTCTTCTGGATCTCGCTGCCCTCTGCAAGGGAATGACAGGGTCTCTGAGGTCAGTAATCATGGTCTCCATGGCAAAGCTATGGCAAAGAGCCACACGAGAGATGCCAAGCATCCTACCCCCCGGCATGCACTCGGGCATCCCCAGGAGGGTTCAGCGTTCTGATTGAGGAGGCACTTGATGCTGCTTACGCGAGCGGGCCCAACCCACCAGCTGGCTGCGTGAGCTTTAGCCCCCTACACAACACAAACAGAGTCCAGGCCCCCCGCCTCTCCCCCCTAAAAACCCAACCATTACCTGCATCAGGCTTCAGGTTCTCGGGGCCACCCAAGCTCCCGGCGGCCTCTTCGAGGCGCCGTGCATCACCACGGTATTGCGCCGGGTCCTCCTGCAGCGCCTTGATGAACGCCTCAAAGATGGGGTCCTGCTCCGGCAGCCCCTCCAGCAGCTGGTCAAAGATGCTGACCACGCCGAGGGCGGTGATGGCGTTGTAGGAGTAGGTCACGTTCCAGCGGAACAGGTGTTGCTGCACCAGTAGCTCCTGGATGACGGTGGAGTAGATGCCCGGCAGAGGGCGCTTGAAGCCCTCTAGGAAGGCAGCCTTGGTGTCCGCCACCGTGGGAGGGATGGGGTGGTGCTCGTGTGTGGCTGCATCCGGGAGGAGAAGGGGGGGTCAGGGCTTGGCTGACATGATAGCACAGCCCATGACGGTGCTCGCCATGGGAACGGCACGATGCCAGCCTGCACCAGCCGAGTTCCAAGCGACAGTGAAGGTGCCTGTGACAGTAATGGCCCAGTGGCAAATCCCACCAGCAGTATGCTCCAGAGGGACCCTGCATGGAATTCCCCATCACAAGGCACCAGGGCATTACATGCTTTCATGGAGACGGCCGACCGGAGGCTGCGCCTCGGGCATGCTCTAGAAGCCTGAAAGACGAGCTTCGACCTCACCGGCCGCAGACTGCAGAGAGGGGCGGGATCCCATGAGTACGCAGCTCGCATGGGCAGGCAATGATCTATACAGCCCAAATTACACCGCGCGGTGTGTGGCCTCACCATGTGGTGGGGGCCGGGGCCACCGCCAGGCAGGGAAGGGCTCCCAGCATCGCTTCCGGAGACCTGCTTCGTACGCCTTGGAATCTGGTTATGACTCGGAAAATATGCGCGGGTGGGTAATGTGCGGTGTCTGAGTGTCTTTATGAGGTGCAACTGCTCCCGGGAGTGCCCTGGTCTGGAGGATCACCCCCGGTGTCGTTTGCTTGGTCGGCAGCGCGCAACTCGACAATGGGAGGCTCTCGTCAGCATCCATTCAGCTACCAAATCTAGCCTTGCCGGTGTACACCCCTTGTGTACTATTTCTTCGCTGTAATGATTGACAAATATCACTGGCAAGCCGATGGGTATCAAAGGGTTGCATGCGCACCCAGCTTGCGTTTCAAATGCTGGGTGGTCTGGCAATGCGTAGGCTGCTTGTACTGATGCTCACAAGGGGGGGAAGGATGACTGCCTGGCGTCAGCACACGACGCACGACTTTCTTCGGGTGGCTCGGATCGAAGCCGAGCGCGAGGCAGGTGGCTGCGCACTCGTGGCGCTGGCTACCGGTGGGGTACTCGCTGGGCCCGGAACCGGGGCGGTGGCGCCGTCTGCCGGCCGACTCGTGTCAAGAGCCGGCCGGTGTGGGTCGCTGACCGCATGCTGTGCCGGGTGCGCACGCTCAACTTCCTCTGCGCTGTTTCCCCAGCGTCTCTCCAAGCACGCCCACATCCGGCGCCTCACCAGTCTCCTCGGCCCCTGGCGCCGTCCCTTCCACGACAGGGGTCAAGCCCCCCGCCACGCTCGAACCGGGGACAACCCCCTCGGCCCCTCGCGTCCCAGGCGCGGCGCCACGTGGGACCGTGGCCGCGGTCCCTGCCCTGACCGCGGCGCCGGGGTCCACGTGGCCGCGCCCTCAGGCGTGGCCGTTGGCCCCGGACCGCGTCCGGGAGGGCGCCGGGCCGGCGGGCGTGTGCAGTACCAGGGACTCGTTGCCGGTGCCCAGCAGGATTGACGAGCCCCTGCAGGTTGGTCACGGGAGAGGGTGCGTTGGAAACCATGCGGGTCTGTCCGCGCAACGGGCGGATCATCGGTGCAGCAACGCGGCGGGAAGGGCAGGGGGGACGGTTGGCGGGCAGGGTCCTGCTGTGTGACAGCCTCCGCGCTGTTCTCAGGGTGTATCGCTTGCCCCACCACAGGCGCGGCTTCCCAGCACCAAATGTGCGGCTTCCCAGCACCACACCGGCTCACTGGCAGCGAACGGGCAGGAGCTCGTGCCGGCCCACCCCGCCTCACACCCTCTACCCTGTCCCACTCCCCCTTCCACACCAGCCCGCCCACCTGCTGAGCTCGGGACGGTACTGGGGCCCCGGCGCGGGCGCGGCGCCGATGGCCACACCCTCACCCGACTCGCGCTGCTCCCCCTCCTCCCCCTCCTCCTCGTCCGGCACGTTCTGGCCCTGGCCGCGCAGGATGGTGAGCAGGCTCTTGGGCCGGATGTGCTTGATGCCGGACCCGAACTCGTTCACCGACACGATCTTGATCATGTACTCGCCCACCCCCGTGCGCGACACAGTGACGACGTGGTCCTCCGGCGCCAGCATGCCCTGGCGCACCGCCAGCACCACCGCCTCCTCCAGCAGCGACTCGCCCGCGCTGGGCGTGGGCGCGGCCAGCACGGGCATGAGCCCCGAGGTGAGCAGCGCCTGGCGCGCCGAGGACCGGCCCTCCAGCCGCCAGCGCAGCCCCTCGCGCTTCAGGTAGGGCACCACCAGCGTCATGATGGGCATGGCGGGGCGGTACTTGGCCACCAGCCCCGCCGCGCGCCCGGTCTGGGTCACCACGATGATCATGGCGGCGCGGACCTTGTCCGCGGCGCGCACCGCCGACGAGGCGATGGCCTCCAGCTTGGACAGGCGCGCCGCGCCGCCCGACCCGCCGCTCAGCACCGACTGGCTGCGAGGAACGGAGGGCGCGCCGCCGCCGCCGCCGCCGCCGCCCGCACCCCAACCCGCCGCCTCGGAGGCCAGGCTGGCGCCCGACAGGTTGCGCATCATGTCCACGCGCGAGGCGTGGGCCTCGCCCTCGGCAGCCAGCCGCCCACCTTCGTCCACCAGGTGGTCAAAGTGCGCGGCGTGGTCGAAGGCGGCCTCCGCCTCGCGCGCGATAGCGCACACGGTGCGCACCGTCTCCAGCGCGTACTTGCCGCGGTACGTCTCGGCGCCCAGCAGGAAGCCATCGGCGCCGTCCAGCACCGCGTTGGCGATGTCGGTGGCCTCCGCGCGGGTGGGGCGCGGGGTGTCGATCATGGTGTCCACCACGCGCGTGATCAGGACCGGCTTGTTCAGCACCACGCAGGTGGAGATCATGGACTTCTGGATCATGGCCATCTTCTCGGGCGGGACGTCCAGGCCCAGGTTGCCGCGGGAGATGATGATGCCGTCGGCGGCGCGGACCAGCTGCTTGAAGGCAAACAGGCTCTGCCGCGTCTCGCACTTGGCCAGCACCTTGGTGTGCCCCGACCCGACGGAGGACAGGAAGGCGCGGGCGGACTCCACATCCTCCGCGTCGCGGCAGTAGGACAGCGACAGGAAGTCGACGTCGAAGTCGGCGGCCAGGGAGGCCACCGCCTCGCGGTCGTAGGCGGTGAGCAGGGGTAGGTCGTTCTGCTTGTTGGCCAGGCCCTCGCTGGAGCGCTCGGTGTGGAAGACGGTGAGCAGGCCCGACAGGACCGCGCCGGAGAGGGCGGTGCAAGTGATGCTGGTCTCGTCCGCCGCCTCCACGCGCATGTAGAGCGAGGAGGCGTCGGCGCCGGAGACCAGGTAACGCCCCACAAACAGATTGTCCCCGGGCTCCACCATGGCGGGCAGGCCGGGGTAGGAGATGGGAAACAGGCTGGCGCTGAAGGCCTGGCTGGTGTCGGTGGTCAGCACCACCGTGGACCCCGCCACGATTGTCGTGGCGTCGGGCTCGCGGTGCGTGCCGTCGTTGTCCTGGGCCACGTCGCGGTTGACCATGATCTCCCGCCCCAGGCAGTCCAGCATCACCGCGCACAATCTTTTGAGGGTTTTGAGAAGGGATGTTTTGTGGGGGGTGCCGGGAATGTGCACCTTTTGGTGACTTGGAGGTCCAAACAACCACCCTTCGCCAGGACTCCATGATTCCCCACGGCCTGCACGCGAGCACGCACCTCCTCGTCTTCTTCATGGCTTCCTGGAGGTTGGCCAGGGACTGACGGTGGTAGGCCAGCGAGTTCCACTGCGGGCGAGGGCAAGGGAGGCGGCGTGAGGCAGCCGACCGTCGGCAGACATGGCAGCGCCAATGCGGTGATAGCATTGCACTGTGAGAGCAGGCGCACCGGCTGCGTGTGATCTTCCTAATCAACGGCCTCCAAAATAGACCAGCGCAAGCCGGGAAAGATCAATACCAGGTGCCCTGCTTCTTTCATCGACCATGAATCCCAAACCCAAACAGCTCATAGCCCCTCACCGTCAGGTCGATCCGTCCGCATGTCCCGCCAGCCTCCAGCAGCTTGCACAGTGTTTCAACAGATCGACTGCCGGATCCAATGGTGAATGCCACTGGGGAGAGGAGGGACGGCCGAAGTCTCAGCAAATTGACCTCCATCGCTGAACGGCGCAGCCACCAAGCCCCCAAAACCCCAACTCATCGAGGCTGGCACACAACCTTTCCCGACCCGTCCTCACCCTTTGTTTTTGTGAAGGAGCCATCACCATGTGTGGCGTCCGCATGCAGCACCTGCCGCAAGTCGTTATTCTCAAAAAAATGTGTCTTGGCCTTGGTCGTGTGCGCCGTGGCCATTTTGCAGCAAGGGTTTTCCGCGCTAACAGGTCTCGCGAGCTAGAGGGGATCTCACTATGTGCAAGGATCCCAATCAAAGCCTGTATGTCAAGCTGGCTGTGGTCTAGCAGGGTGGGTCCCGGACTGGCCCATCAGGTGCGGCCTGATGCCGAAGGGTTGATGCCCCAGAAATCCACAATCTGGCGGGAAACTCGAGGCGTGTCGGAAGTCCCCCCCTCCTTCCGGGGTCCTCCCAAGAATATGCCGCCGAAACGCGTTGGCAGGTACGCTGGATTTCGTCGAGATGGCCTCTATATAGGGGATCCTCTGGAGCTCCGGCATAACCCTGTCTCATACTAATATCTGGGTACTTTGGCTTGGTCGGTCGTGGTCGGTCAGTCCAGAGTACTGCTCCCCCTCCCAAGCCCACCGGGGCGTGCCTGGCCCCAGCCAACCGCCTGTGACCATGCACGCCACTTCAATGCTCGGGACCGTGGCGCAGCCCAAAACCCTTTGCCGGCAAGCAATGTCCGCTGTGGTTCCCCAGGCCGCAAGCGTTGTCCGACCTTGCCAGTCGTCCCACGGGAGATCGTCGGAGAGTGCAACCCCCCTGGCCCCGGCCCCCGAGAGGTTACAGCGTCGACAGTCGCATATCGAGCGTCGTGAGAAGGTCCATAGCATGCTGCTGGAGTGGGACCGATACTGCTGAGCGCCTAGCGCCTGGCGGACGGAGATACCGGAGCTCGTACACGGCCTCGACTCCACGGACGAGGGGCGGGGGCAACCTCTTGCGCCCATCTCTCGCCCCCCACCTTAGACCGACCTGTACATTCGTTTTGAGCGTGATTCAGCAAAAAACGTATTTCTCATCAGCTTGACGTACTGGCCGCAGCGGCCAGAGAGAAGATTGCAACTCCCAGATGTTTTTCACCCCAGAATCACTTCCTCCCTGGCACTGCCTCCTGGGAAACGAACGCCTGTCCGATTGCAGATTGCACGGCCCGCACCACATAGCGGGTATACTTGTCATTGTAACACCGACTGGTACAGCACAGCAAAACAGGGTGCCGGCTTCTGATGGATGCGGGGCAGAGGGGACCGGCCTCAGCTGAGCTCCATGGCCTCCGGCGCGGGGCCCACCTCCACATACTGAGCGACGTCGAAGCGGCGCTCCGCCACCACCGCTGCGCGGTATAGGATGGGTGGGGGTGTGTCAGGGGAGGTTGGGCTGCATGACATGCAGCTGGGCAGGCGGACGTCATCAAAGTGGCAACCCATATGATACCAACACATTTTCCAGCCGATGAACTCCAGCCAGGCTGGCCCTTGCTGGCCCGAAGCCCTTCCCACTACAGTCTTCTCCAAAGCCCGATTCATCATCCGCCTCCCCCCATCCCCGCGCTCCCCATATAATGGGCCTCCCGGCCCCAGCCTGCCGTGCCGCACCCCCTTTCCCCCTTCCCAACTCACGAGCATTCCCGGACTTGATGACCATGGGGTGCGCCCGCTCGTACGTCTTGCCCTGCAGGTACTGGTGATTGCGCAGGTACTCTACGCTGCCGCGCTTGATGACGCAGATGTCCACGTTTGACCCCGACCCCAGGTCGTTGTACACCCCGGCCCTGGGAGGGGGGGG
>NW_011934252.1:42776-43056 GCF_000733215.1 Auxenochlorella protothecoides
CAAAAGGGATCCAGGCAGCCTGCCCCGCCTGGCAGACCAGGACCTGTGCCTGGCTCCTGGGCTATACACCCGTCGCCCTTGGCACCACCGAAAAGCGCACTCGACACCACACAACCCCTGCAGCACCCACCGAATGGCCCTGGTGACGAGCTCCACCGCCGAGGCTTGGTCCATGTCATCCCTGAACCCCGACTCAAAGACCGACATGGCATTCAGGGAGCCAGAGCCCATGGTGCAGTACGGCAGCGAGTCTGTGGAGCCGTGGGGGTAGATCTGCAGA